>NC_037672.1:61536829-61670240 GCF_003255815.1 Theropithecus gelada | reverse complement strand
ATTGCAACCCCTGCTTTTTTTTGTTCTCCATTTGCTTGGTAAATCTTCCTCCATCCCTTTATTTTGAGCCTATGTATGTCTCTGCATGTGAGATGGGTCTCCTGAATACAGCAGACTGATGGGTCTTGACTCTTTATCCAGTTTGCCAGTCTGTGTCTTTTAATTGGAGCATTTAGTCCATTTACATTTAAGGTTAATATTGTTATGTGTGAACTTGATCCTGCCATTATGATATTAACTGGTTATTTTGCTCATTAGTTGATGCAGTTTCTTCCTAGCCTTGATGGTCTTTACATTTTGGCATGTTTTTGCAATGGCTGGTACCGGTTGTTCCTTTCCATGTTGAGTGCTTCCTTCAGGGTCTCTTGTAAGGCAGGCCTAGTGGTGACAAAATCTCTAAGCATTTGCTTATCTGTAAAGGATTTTATTTCTCCTTCACTTATGAAACTTAGTTTGGCTGGATATGAAATTCTGGGTTTAAAATTCTTTTCTTTAAGAATGTTGAATATTGGCCCCCACTCTCTTCTGGCTTGTAGAGTTTCTGCTGAGAGATCTGCTGTGAGTCTGATGGGCTTCCCTTTGTGGGTAACCCGACCTTTCTCTCTGGCTGTCCTTAAGATTTTTTCCTTCATTTCAACTTTGGTGAATCTGGCAATTATGTGTCTTGGAGTTGCTCTTCTCGAGGAGTATCTTTGTGGCATTCTCTGTATTTCCTGGATTTGAATGTTGGCCTGCCCTACTAGGTTGGGGAAGTTCTCCTGGATGATATCCTGAAGAGTGTTTTCCAACTTGGTTCCATTTTCCCCCTCACTTTCAGGCACCCCAATCAGACGTAGATTTGGTCTTTTTACATAATCCCATACTTCTTGCAGGCTTTGTTCATTTCTTTTTCTTCTTTTTTCTTTTGGTTTCTCTTCTCGCTTCATTTCATTCATTTGATCCTCAATCGCTGATACTCTTCCAGTTGATCGAGTCAGTTACTGAAGCTTGTGCATTTGTCACGTATTTCTCGTGTCATGGTTTTCATCTCTTTCATTTCGTTTATGACCTTCTCTGCATTAATTACTCTAGCCATCAATTCTTCCACTTTTTTTTCAAGATTTTTAGTTTCTTTGTGCTGGGTACGTAATTCCTCCTTTAGCTCTGAGAAGTTTGATGGACTGAAGCCTTCTTCTCTCATCTCGTCAAAGTCATTCTCCGTCCAGCTTTGATCCGTTGCTGGCGATGAGCTGCGCTCCTTTGCCGGGGGAGATGTGCTCTTATTTTTTGAATTTCCAGCTTTTCTGCCCTGCTTTTTCCCCATCTTTGTGGTTTTATCTGCCTCTGGTCTTTGATGATGGTGACGTACTGATGGGGTTTTGGTGTAGGTGTCCTTCCTGTTTGATAGTTTTCCTTCTAACAGTCAGGACCCTCAGCTGTAGGTCTGTTGGAGATTGCTTGAGGTCCACTCCAGACCCTGTTTGCCTGGGTATCAGCAGCAGAGGCTGCAGAAGATAGAATATTGCTGAACAGTGAGTGTACCTGTCTGATTCTTGCTTTGGAAGCTTCCTCTCAGGGGGGTACTCCACCCTGTGAGGTGTGGGGTGTCAGACTGCCCCTAGTGGGGGATGTCTCCCAGTTAGTCTACTCAGGGTTCAGGGACCCACTTGAGCAGGCAGTCTGTCCCTTCTCAGATCTCAACCTCCGTGTTGGGAGATCAACTGCTCTCTTCAAAGCTGTCAGACAGAGTCGTTTGCGTCTGCAGGGGTTTCTGCTGCGTTTGTTATTGTTTACTGTGCCCTGTCCCCAGAGGTGGAGTCTACAGAGACAGGCAGGTTTCCTTGAGCTGCTGTGAGCTCCGCCCAGTTCGAGCTTCCCAGCGGCTTTGTTTACCTACTTAAGCCTCAGCAATGGTGGGCGCCCCTCCCCCAGCCTCGCTGCTGCCTTGCCTGTAGATCACAGACTGCTGTGCTAGCAATGAGGGAGGCTCCATGGGCGTGAGACCCTCCCGGCCAGGTGTGGGATATAATCTCCTGGTGTGCCCGTTTCCTTAAAGCGCAGTATTGGGGTGGGAGTTACCTGATTTTCCAGGTGTTGTGTGTCTCAGTTCCCCTGGCTAGGAAAAGGGATTCCCTTCCCCCTTGCGCTTCCCAGGTGAGGCGATGCCTCGCCCTGCTTCAGCTCTCGTTGGTCGGGCTGCAGCAGCTGACCAGCACCGATTGTCTGGCACTCCCTAGTGAGATGAACCCAGTACCTCAGTTGAAAATGCAGAAATCACCGGTCTTCTGTGTCGCTAGCGTTGGGAGTTGGAGACTGGAGCTGTTCCTATTCGGCCATCTTGCTCCGCCCTCGGAGACTGCAGGAAAATCTAAATCAAAACATCAATGAGATGCCACTTCACATTCACTTGGTTGGTTATAATCAAAAGTCAGAGAATAACAAGTGTTAACAAGATGTGAAAATTTTGGAACCCTTCTAAACTGCTGGTAGGAATATAAAATAGTGCAGCTAGTTTGGAAAGCAGCATGGTGGTTCCTCAAAAATTTATACATGGAGCTATCATTTGACCCATCAATTATACTCCTAGGTATACACCCAAGAAAAATGAAAACATATATCCATGCAAAAATGTGTACATCAATATTTATAATAGCATTATTCATAATAGCCAAGAGATGGAATCAGCCCAAATGATTATCAACTGATGAATGGATAAACAAAATGTGGTATATCTATATAATGGGACATTTTCAACCAGTAATAGGTATGAAGTACTGATACATGCTACAAGTTGGATAAAATATTATATTAAGAGAAAGAATTCAGTCCAAAAAAAAACATGTTACATGATTCTATTTATATAAAATGTTCAGAATAGGCAAATCTGTAGAGATGGAATGTAAATTTGTGGTTGCCTGGGGCTGGGGGTGGGAATTTGGGTGTTTTGTGAGATGATAACTGGAGTACAGGGTTTCTTTGGGGGATGCTAAAATGTTGTAAAACTGATTATGTTAATTGAGTGCACAACTCTGTGAATATACTAAAAACTATTGAATTACAGAGTGTAAATTTGTGAATTGTGTGTAATGCGAGCTATATTTCAAAGAAGCTTTTGCCAAAACAGTATTACCTCTGAGGCAACAGTTACACAATTTTGGTATTAAGTATTCAGCCCTCTCCACATGGGTTTTTCAGTTGTATGTGTGCAAAACAACCTTAAATTTTAGGCTTTTTTTTTTTTTTTTTTGAAAAGGACTTTATTTGGTCTGGATAAGCAAATGTCCAATGCACTTTCAAAATACATTCATTTAAACTTGGTTTGTGACGTATCAGCATTGTGAAGTTAATGGTTGAAAAGGTCAAGAGATGTGAAATAGGAGAACAAATTCTTTAGACATTTTTCTTTTTAAAACAGGTGCACCCTATCCTGAGAAACAGTTGGTGTAACCCTTATATCCATTTTTGTTGTTGTTGACATCTCAGCAGAAAATACTATTTTCAGAAAGTATTGTTTTGCCAATGAGTTATACACTTACAACCTATCGTTCTTACCCAGCTATGAAAATTATGTTAGGGCCGTGCACCAGAATCCTGAATTGCTGGTGTAAGAGCCGATTCTGTTTGCTTCTTGTCTCTCTTTTGCCTGTGCACCTTTCTACTTAATAAATCTGAAAAATGTATTAGTCACAGCGGTTTTGGATTCTGCTTTCCTAAAGCTCTGTTCTAAGTGAGCTGTTGCACTTCTAAATGAAAATTTCCCTGTTCTTTGCCATCTTTCACCCTGTACTTTTTCAGACCTAAAATGTCCAAGTATCAAGCAGGTGAAATTACATTTGGAACACAGGTTTGGTAGGAAATGACTCCATGCTTTCAGCAGATCTGTAGTTTCATTTTTTTTAAAAAAAAAAAAAAAAACAAGGGACTGTTAATAAAAGATTCATTGAATCCAGTCCTTTGTCTCAAGTAACTACTATGTTTAGATAAAATACTTAATGCTGTAAAATAAAAGCAGTGTAGGCTATTTGCTGAGATACCTGGATGGTTATAGTAGACTATATTTTTGTTTAATTATTTAGAGGAGAGGGGTTTTAGGTACACTTGGATATACTTGAATATCTTTGTATGTGTGTGTAGCAGGGGTGGGGAAGGGCATTTGGACTAAAGTGGCTAAAACACTTCTTCTGATCCCATTTGGCAGAAGGTAAAAACGACTTTCTGTCTGCAAGGATCTTGTGCCTATGGAGCATCAGGCAAGGACATTCTGTTATGCTTCTTAAAAGAACTGGCACTACAGATCCCTTAACTAGAAGTACACAGTCATATGTTTGTGATTGGCAGTATATTCTTTTTTGCCTTTATTTTTGTTTTCCCTCCTCTCTTCATGTATTGGATTGTGGACCTGCATGACTCGGATTTTGTCTTACTGTGTTGCTGAATATGGCTGGAGAAAATGTTAGAATGAGTACTGAAAAAACAACTTACTAGAAATCAGGAGTCCTCCTGGCTTCCATCATTGGTTTTGCCACACTCTCTGGCCTTAGATAAAATTCCCTTCACTCAACTGATATTTTAAAACACATACCATGTGTAGGGTACTGTCTATATGTCTAGCCTCATTGAATCTCAGTTTTCTCATCTGTAAAATAAAACATGAAATTTAAGCTGTAAACCTGATTGATTATTCTGCCACGATCCAGAGAGCAGAAGTTAACACATTGGACTGTTAGAGTACCTTCCCCCACCATCAGAATTTTTACTCATATCTGCAAATTCCATAGTACAATTACTCACTGAGATGCCCCCTATATCCTTAAGTGGCACTAATAAATTCTAGTAAATGTGCTAAACTAAATTGAAAGTCATTTTAAATGAAAATTGTGTTTGTATATACAGCCTTATAGCAAGGTCACCAGTTGAGCTGTGAAACTGAGCAGCTTATGATAGAGTGTCACGATTCTGAAATGGCTGGAAATTTCTTACAATCTGACTATAAGGGATGTAAGATATTTTCCTATTCTTGAGAGACTGCTAGATTTTATTCCATTAGCTCTTCTATTTTTCAAGGAAAAAAAATGACCAAATGCACCTAGAAAATAATGTGGTTGTAGCCTAGTAGTTGTTGGCTAAAGTACTTAGTTTTGGAGACAAACAGAACATGGGCCATGAGCCATTTTAAAAACTGTCCTTTGGCCCTGGTTGTGGATGCCTCAGCCTTGCTCAGGGTCAATATGCTTCCTCACAGTGGGAGATGGAGAGAAGTAGTCCTGCCTGCCCCTCCCCCACAACTGTTTTTTTGAGACGGATCTCACTCTGTCATTCAGGCTAGAGTGCAGAGGCATAATCACCATTCTCTACAGCCTCAACCGTCCAGACTCAAGTGATCCTCCCACCTCAGCCTCCCAAGTAGCTGAGATTACAGTGTGTGCCACTACTCCTGGCTAATTTTAAAAATTTTCTTTAGAGTGGAGATTGTAGGGGTGGTCTCACTATGTTGCCCAGGCTGGTCTTGAACTCCTGGGCTCAACCAGTCCTCCAGTCTCAGCCTCCTAAAGTGCTGCATTACAAGCGTGAGCCACCATACATGGCCATCCTTCTATTCTTCTCATTTCTCCCTACCCCAAATCAACATGGATAGGTCTTCATTTGTTCTAAGAAGTGCTGTGCTGTTGTAAGTAGCTTAATTAATCAAACGTATCTTTGATGATCCATTTATTAATTCATGTGTTCTTTCTTCTAGACAGCAAAGGACTGAATTGTGTTAAAACCCACCCTTGCTCAGAAGGCACTTATGAAGAAAACCTCCACAGTGAAACAAAAATTCAGGGGAGATGCGGTGTGAGGTCCGCTCCTGGCCGTGATGGGTGCTCTTTGGCTTCTGTTCTCTGCTGGGCCTGTGGCCACATGTCCCCACACCCACCACCGCCACTGCCCCCATGCCCATGAAGGGCTGCTCCCCCATTGCCGCACCCTGCAGTTCCTGAGCCAGGGGGAGGTGGTGTTCAAAGACTTGGCGAAGGTCATGACGGTGAATTACAAAACACATGGGGAGCTGGGTGAGGGCACCAGGAAATCTGTGTTTTCAACATATCTCAGATTCAATACAAAATCCCATGAATGCAGATCATGATGTTTAAGGACAGGATGTCATCACCCTTCCTGTCTCCACATCCACCAATACTTACATTCTGGGGAGCAAGTCCTGTTGGATGTGGAGACCAAGAACAATAAGGAGGTTATCGAGTACATCAAAAAATCTTGGGGAAGAATGAGGAAATCCCCAAGAAAGAGGAGAAGGAGAAAAGCAGCTGTCTCACCCAGCCCACTTTGGCCCTGGAAAGTACTGCCTGCAGGATTGTATCTGCAAAGTGGAAGGACAGATGCCCTGCCTAGGCCTGATACCCAAGGAGATGATGGGGAAGTGCAGAGCCACTGTGAAAGTCAGTGCCCAAGACTAACACCCAAGGCCACTGTGCGCTGGGGTGATTGTGACTGACCAATAGGGAGATTGGTATGGGGTTACCTTGGCCCCAGGCAAGCCCTTGGTTCTGTCCTTGAAAACTCTGGAAATCCTTTTGCAATAAAAGGTTCCCATTTACACACCTGTGTAAAAGGGCATGGGGAGAGGAACATTGGCAGCCGGATATCCCTGCTCCTTGAGTAAATAAAAGGCTTTCTAATCACTGCAACAAAACAGCAACGACAGCAACAACAACAACCACAGCAATTCACAACATCCCAGGTTTTAGGCAACAGAATCATCTGGTGGGACTCAGTCTTGATACTTTCCCGTATGTGTCTGCTTGGATTTTTCTCATTTTGGTTACAGTTGCCATCACTTTTATTACCATCCCACTGTTCTTGTACGATCCCTTGCCTTTAGTGAAAGGCCAACTTCTTAAAATACTTTTTTTTTCTCTTAAATACTAAAGTAGAGTCAAGGGGATATAAACAGATTACAAGAAACACAAAAATCCTGCTTACCAAGCACTGTTCTGCTATCACTGTTGTTGAAATCTTAAGAAACTTTGAGCTTTCAGTGATCATGTAAAAATAAACAATCATTTCAGCAGGAAAAGGTAGGAATAGGGGCTGAAAGTATTCAGATTCAAAATAACAAAGTTATTTTAAGAAGCAACACTAATGATCTTTGGCTGGAATTTCAGGTAGACTGCCAGGGGAGTTTTGGCTGGCAGGCCTGATGCCCTTCAAATCACACCACATTACAGCCTTCACCTGTGGGTGAAGTTGATCCTGCAGGGCACCATTGGCAGACAGAAGAGAAGCAGTGAATGGATCTTGCTGTCTGTCTGGGGAGACTCAGGCAGGAGTGCCACCCACAGGAGGTTGAGCTAAATGCATTACTTAGAGAAAGGTAAAGCAATATACACAGACGAAAAATACATCCTCAAGCCAGAAGCAACAGTCAACAACACAGCTAAGAAAGTAGGGTAGAATATGGGGCAGAATAGGAGGAATGACAAACTTCACCAGTGACACAAATGTCAGAAGCTGGTTGGAATGAAGTATATAGATCAGGTGAATTGGTTCTAGACCAAACTCCGGAACAGTGATTGGAAGCTGGCAGTTCTCTGATGTCTTGGGTCTAGACCTCATGGATTGAAGAGAGCAACATGACTTAGGAGAAAAAGCAGAAAACCCGATCTTTGTTTAATGCGGTTCATTTCTCACAGTTAACTTCACTGTTTATGACTTGTAGAAAACTGTAATGTATTATCACTGTTCTTCCATAGAGAAAGTAAGACAAACAAATAAATGGAAGGATTAGAATTGAAACTTGATTTTCTAAAACCTAGATCAGCACTTGGGTATTTGTTGAATGTTGGTTTTTCAAAAAGATTGTCTTACTCTTTTCTTGATCAAATCAAAGGATTTAGTACATTTTTATTTGTTAGTATCCACATACCTACACAAAAAGTACATTAGCCTTAAAAAACTACTGATTAGAATTGATTAACATATGGAAGAACAAATCAGTTATGGAATCATGTATATTATAATGGTCAATAAATTATATAAACCTATAATAGTATGCAAATATTTTATAAACATAAAATTATTCTCCACTCTTGAATAATTATGCAGGTCAATCTTCCAGAAATCAGTGGGAGTTTTACTTTTATTTCTAATTACTTATATTTTTAGCCTGTTTTAAAAGAACAACTAGATTTCCCTCTGTGTATCAATAGTTAAATACACAAGTTTTAGGTTAATTAGGATGATTGCCAATAGTCACATTGTTTCTGATAGCTTCCATTGTAATAGTGCCTCATGGTGATTACTGGTTCTTTAATTTGTGTAAGAAACAATACTCCTTTTTGTAAATTTTACTTTAAGTTCTGGGATACATGTGTAGAACGTGCAGGTTTGTTACATAGGTATATATGTGCCATGCTGGTTTGCTGCACCCATCAACCCGTCATCTAGGTTTTAAGCCCCGCATGCATTAGGCATTTGCCCTAATGCTCTGCCTCCCCTTGCCCCCAATCCCGCGACAGGCCCCGGTGTGTGATGTTCCCTTCCCTGTGTCCACGTGAAGAAACAATATTCGTAAACTACATTAAAAACTCAGGAATCAGTTTTATGCTACGTGTATGCTTTTCCTGGAATACGTAATCTACTGGGAAACATTATGAAAGAACATAGGAGTATAACTATTTTGCTCTTCAGGGCAGGTATTATCAAAGGCTCTAAAAGTATTCTGCAATCAATTTTTATTGTCAGCCCTTTACAAAAATCCTCAAAGTCCAATAATTGGCTCATAAAACTAAATAGTAAAAGGAAAGGGGAAAATTAAGTATGGTACATTATACATGATATCATAAGTGCAAACCTAATCTATCACTATTAATGCATTTAGTTATTGATAAGCATGCATCTAGAGTCACATTTTAAACCTTTGGTCCTAATGTTGTCACAGACTCACTGGCAGCCATTGCAGTGGTGTTGCTGCCATTGTCTCCTCTGTCTCAATATTCTATCATGGAAATCAGGGATACTAACACTGATAAACTCTGAGAGAAAACCATTTACAAAGAAATTTGAAATTCTGAGAATAATCAACAATCTTTCTTAACAAATGGCAGTTATATATTGGAGTATTTACAGGACAGTAGATGTTCTGAATGGATATGGAACAGGGGAAGTTTTAGGAGGGTGAGGCAAAAAAAGAATCAGAGGCTGGGAGTGGTGGCTCATGCCTGTAATCCCAGCACTTTGGGAGGCTGAGAGGGATGGATCACCTGAAGTCAAGAGTTTGAGACCAGCCTGGCCAACATGGCAAAACCCTGTCTCTACTAAAAATATAAAAATTAACTGGGCGGGGTGGCATGTGCCTGTAGTCCCAGCTACTCAGGAGGCTGAGGCAGGAGAATTGCTTGAACCCGGGAGGCGGAGGTTGCAGTGAGCCAAGATCATGGCACTGCACTCTAACCTATGTGACAGACGAGACTGTGTCTCGAAACAAACAAGTAAACAATCAGAAAAATAAAAACATTAATGAAATCCTGGCAAAAAAGGCAACAACTGGGCACCCTTTAATATGGTCACACAGTACATATTTGTGTTATGTCTATTAAATAAGTTTACTTTTAAAGTACTTACTGTTGAAACACAGTAGGTAGCTGGAATTATCTACTCTTGGTTATTGAAATCAATATATTTGTCAACCACATCATTTGGGCAAGTGATAATAGTATCTATTTATAACAACTTTTCATTTTTATTAATAAATACATTCTGAGATATAGGTATATCTACTGTTCAGATTATTTGGCTAGCATTACCCTTAGTTGTGTCTGAACTTTCCTAAAATTAATACCCATCTTATCCGTTTTTGCATTTGAAAATTAAACTGCTGCTGGTAAATAAATTTATTTTCTACAATGACAACAGTTAATGTCCTTCTAAGTTAACATATGAAGGAGCTTTTCTATCTCAATAAGTAACATCTTTGGTTCCAAATTAGCCACTTTAATTCCACTGCCACATTGTTTCTTAGATGTCATACCATGTTTTTGGAAAATTTAATTTCACTTACTATGTGACTGGCTGGTTATCCGGGCATATATTCTGGAGAAAGACTTTTAAAACAAAGCCATTCTTAACAGCCAGAATGTAGAAAATAGTCTTATTTTCTAAGTATCTATAGATGAAGGAAAGAGTATCTTCTTGTACTATGTTCTAGGGCCCTACACCTGAAACTGAGTCTTTACAAGAAGATAAAGAAAGTCAGCTGCGGCCCTACTAGCTGAACTGAGTGCAGATACAGATTGCTGCAATAACTGTCCAGAAGCTCCTACCCACAGGCTGAAATGTATCCAAGCAATTTTTATAAGTTAGTCTTATTCAAAAATTATCTTCCTATTTATGACTAGTATTTCCATTTCCCGTTTATTTCAATAGCTGCATGTAAAGCAGTTCTTTTAGAAACTGTCAATATTAGATCCTGGAAGGTAATTAATTCCATCATCTAGTTGTCCATATCTTCCATCTGTAAGATGTATATGTTGTGTTCTTGCATGTCTGAATGATGGCTTTGAACAGTATCCTTGCATTTATTTTTGCATCTCTATGGGACTGCGGTGTGTGTGTGCATTGCGCGTGTGTGTGTCTGTGTCCTGTAATACAGCAACCTGTGGTCTGTTTGTGTCAAATCCTTGAAAAGTTTGGAAAAAGAAAATGAAGAATACAGGTGGGAAAAAAAGTGTAATAGGTAAGAGCTGGGAAGTGTATACATATTCAGTATATCTCAGCTATGAATTCACAGATTACTTGGGACTTTATGTTCATTATGCCAGTGTGCTGCATTCTGAGGAGATGGGACATAGTTGCTATAATGGTGTGATGCTGGGAGAGTGCTTGGGAGCAGAAATGGTGATAATAAGCCATTCATCAAGATTTTTATACCAGAATGGCCAATCACAATAGAAAACACTCTCAGACTATAGCTGGCCTGTGGTTTCTTCTGACTACTTTCTATAGTTTCCTTGAGGCACTAAGTGCTTTCTTATGGGTATCAGTGGACTCAGAGAAGCCTATTAGAAATAAATGTAGGTACAGTTGGTGTTCAGTTTCAACAACATTCTCTGATTTTAAATTCCTTTGGGTAGACTTTTAAAAAAAATCAAATGATTAATTTTATAAAATTTTGTTGTCATAATTGTATCTATAATTATAAAATTATATTTTAAATTTTGTGTAGCCTTTTAAAGACTATCAAATGATTGTTATAAAAATTGTTTTCATAATTTTATATATTTATATTATAAAACTTGCATTTTTTTCATCATTAAATCTTTACTGAGCACCTGGTAGGTTCTGGGTGCTGTTATTGATTCCAGCCATATAGTAGTGATCACCAGGCAGATGATATCTTTACCATATAGAGTGTGCATTCCAGTAAGTGAATTTAACCAATATGTGACTAGTATGATGCAGTGGACCATATAATAAGATGTAATGAAGATTAACTTGGTTACTTTGGCCTGGGAGTTTAGTATACGCTGTAAGCTATTCAAACATTGGGGCAGGGAAGGAAGGATGTCATTCTAGGGCAAGAAAATATGACCAAGCATAATAGATTCTGGGAAGAGAAAGAAACCAGCATGACCATCAGGTAGAGTGGGATTGAGGTAGCATGAAGTAAGAGATAAGACCAGAAAACCAGCCAGGGTGAGAAGAAATGTAGGGCTTCATAAACCGAGGGAATGATTTTGGATTTTATTCTAACTGCAGTGGAAATCAATGAGGATTTAAACGGGAGAGCAACATAATCTGATATGCATTTTTAAATGAAATTCTCTGGCTACTGTGTGGAGTCTGGATTAAGGAAGGAAGCAAAAGGGAAAGTAAAGAAGCCATTTAGGAGGCTGTTATAGTTGTCTAGGCAAAAAATGATGACTGAGTGCATTGAGATGAAATTAGTAAAAATGGAAAACAGTGAATGGAATATATATATATATATGTTGAGAAAGCTAAACTAGCTAATGGATTAGATGTGTAGTGTGAGGCAAAAGGGAGAGTTTATAAATTAGAAGAGGTGTGGCCCCAGGATTTAAGCTCTGGAACATCCAAACATGTAGAAGTTTAGCCAAGGTGGTGGAATTAACAAGTTATGCTAATAAGAACAGGTAGTATGAGTGTAGTATGAGTGTGGTATTATGGAAGCTAAGAGAAGAAGGTATTTTATGAATGACCAGCAAGCTGTGCTTAATGCCATGGAAAGGTCAAGTACATTAAAAGTAGAGGCACATCCCTATGATTTGAAAACTACAAAGTAATTGGCAACCTGGAAAAAAACAATCTTAGTCAGGTGGTGGGGAAAAATTTTGGTTGGAGAAAGCTTAGAAGAGAAGAGGGAGATGAGAAAGTGGTGATGATAAATACAGACTACTCTTTCAATTAGTTTTTTAATAAGGCAAAAATAAGAATGACAGTAATTGAAACAAAACATGGGGTCAAAGGAGTTCACTTCTTTTAAAGACATGAGATTCTAGGATGTGCTTGTATGCTGTTGTGGTGACCCAGAGTGGGAGAAGTGGATAAAGCTAGGGAGAACGTGACTGACAGCAGGATGAAATCCTTGAGAAGGTGAGAGAGGATGACATCCAGAGAACTGGATGACATAGGTTGCATTTGATAGGAATATTATATTCATCATAACAAAGGACTAGATTAATACTTAAGAAAAAGTGTAGATAGGGTTGTATTGGGTGGTTAGGTAGGGGTGGGGATGGAGTAATGCTGAAAGGAATGACGAATAAGAGAGAAGGAAGATGACCATTTTGAATAGGAAAAAAGATGTGAAATAGACTTGAAAAAAAAGAAAATAAACCAGTAAGACAGTATGTTACCATTGCAAAGTATGTTGAGACTTGTGGTCGTGAATTAATTTAGTAAAATTCTGTGCTTTCTTCCAGCAAAATGCATGATATGACAAAATTCCACTATTTTCCTCTCTTCTGAGTGATTTCCTGTAGGCTAAATCTGAACACTTGTTGAAAGTTTAAGTTAGAATATTATCACAGAATTTTGAAGCTAGCTGTGCCCTCAGAGGCCATCCAGTCCTAACTCATTGTTTTCCAGAATACAAAATTATTTCCTATTGATTTCTTAAAACACATCACTCTTGGATTCTATGGTATGTCCTTCACACATAGAATCAATTTTTTTCTCATCTATTTTCCACTCTGTACACCAAGCTTGTCAAACTCATAGCCCGTGTGCCACATGCAGCCCAGGACGGCTTTAAATGCAATCCAATACACATTTATAAGCTTTCTTAAAACAGTCGTTTTTGCGATTTTTTTTTTTTTTTTTAGCTCGTCAGCCATTGTTAGTGTTAGTATATTTTATGTGTGGCCCAAGATAATTCTTCCAATGTGGCCCAGGGAAGCCAAAAGATTGGATACTCCAGCTGTACACTGTATACATACATACATGTTACCATAGCTCTTGTACATTTTTGTTTTTCTCACTTTATACATTTCATCTCCTTCCCTTCCTTCATTCAGCCAACTACCAGCTCATGTTCTCTTTCTGTCTTCCCTAAATTATAATATCCTTGAAGATTTAAAGAATCAGGTGTTAGTTTTTGGTTGCACTCTCAAAGCCTAGCACAGTTCCTGACTCTCTGGTGACTTTACATTGCTGAAGTAATTTACATTACTGGTTACTGAGGTAAATAAGTTTTACTTTTGCTTCAATAAGTGACAGTGAGTAGGAAAGATGGATCAAAACATTTTTATTGTGATTAATGAATCTGCAGCCAAAGAATATTTGATATCCCAGAGAAGTAGAGCTGAGCATGAGTTGAATTAGCTCTTAATGGAATTTGCACCACATCCTGTAATGCTTCTCTTAGAAAGTCTAGTGATTTTTTTCCCCTTTCTGTATCTGCTTAGTTGTGGCTGGAGTTGTATTATTACCATGGCTGCAGAAATCCTTGAGTACCTGATGAGCTTTGATATTATACTCAGAAGCTAGAAAGTAGATGTTGGTTTAAAATAGATCAAGCTCTTAGGAATTCTATAGAGATCATGACATATTTTAGAAGAACTGAATATATTCCTCAGAGAGGCAGCCTATTTCCACCTCGTCTCTGGGGTTTTAACGATGTTTCCTTTTATTTTCTCCTAAGATTTTATCTGAATTTCTTTTTTATCCTCAAGTCAGTGCCTCATTATTGAGTTTATTATGTACCAGGAAAGCTTCATTAAAAACCAATCATGCCATTGTATTTCTTATTTTGAGCAGGTAAAACTTGATGTAAAATGAAAATCTTCTGACTTTTGCTTCAGGGTAAAAAATGTGCAGTAAACTTGAAATCAGTCTCTGGCTGTAAAATTCTTTCCCCAAAAGTTTCTTAAGTACATCTCCCCTGCAGCTACTCCCAATTTCAAGCTCCCCTTTTTTTCTGTCTCCTCACCTAAGATGTCTTCCTACCTCCCCTCCAGTCATTTACTGCTGTCAGAATAATCTTTAAAACTATAGTTCTGATGATCACTTCTTTGCAAACACTTCTTTTGGCTCTCTTTTGCTTGGAGAGTATGGTTAAAGCTTCTTAAACAGACAGACCACAGCCTGGTCTACTTCTTACTTGCCCTTCTATTTTCTATTTTTCTGCCCTCTTGCATATATCCTGCACTCTAAATAAATTTCCCTCATCATCCTTCCCTGAACATACCTCTCGTGGGGTTTCTCACCTTGAAACTTTAGCACATGAGATTCAGTCACGTGGACATTTATTCAGAGCCCCAGCTCCCCATCTCAGTACTTCATATTCAGCACAAAGGCCATGTCATCAAATTTTGCATGACAACTTCCAGTTGGAAGTAATTTTTCACTCATCTGAATTTGCATAGTGCTTCAAAATATCTCTTTATCAAAAAGAATTCTGACTTGTGCTATTATTACATTGGTTTTGCTAAGTGCCTTTCTAAAAGGTAGGTGCTAAAATTTAGGTTGTTTATCTTGATAAGTTCCTCATACGGATTGTAGTGCCTTTCACCTTGTTTCCAAAAGGAATGACTGAAATATATAGAAAAAGTGTTTTATTCAGCAAATACTTTTGAGGGATCATTATGTTCCAGGTACTACGTTAGATGCTGAAGATATAGTGGTGAAGAGGGTTAACATAATCTTTGCCTTCATATGCATATATTCTAATAAGCAGTACAGACATTTGTCAAACACTTTACAATAATCAAGATATTGCAACAAATGATAAGGGCATTAGAAAGTGCTCTGGGAACATATAAGACACTATATCTCGATCTCTATACTTAGATCTATAATAGGGAGCTAACAGGTAAACGGAAAAAGTGTGTACTGTGAAAGAATGTCCTAGGCAGAGGGAACAGTATGTTTGAGACCCAGCAGCAAAAGAAGTGGAGGCTCCTTTCAAAATTGAAAAAAGTCTGGTGTGGCTGGAACATGTAATGTGTGCAGTAGAGGGTATCAGATGAAGGTCAGGATGTGGAATGTCTTGTAAGCCATGTCAAAAAGACAGAACAAAATTGTATTTTATCCTAAGGGTAATGGGGAGCCAATGAAGGTTTTTAAAAGAGGACTAATGAGATCTGTGATTTTAAGCAAACACTACATTGTGAAGAGTGGAATGGAAAGGGGTCAGAAGAGTATAGGGAAACCAGAAAAGATGATATTCTTGGAGTTTAGGTGCCAAACTTTGGCGTAGGCAAGGAAGCAATGTCAGTTAGGTTGGAGAGAAATTTAAGCCTTCAAGAGAAGTACTTGAGAGATGGAAATAACAGGTCTTACATTTCTGGGGTGACGGAGAGGTAAGGTTCAAGACTGTCTTCCATGTTTCTCACATGGACAACTAAGAGGAGAGGAACCTGTGTGTTGAAAGAGGGAACAGTGGAGGAGGAACAAGATTAGGAGGCACAAAAAGAGGAAAAATTTCATTTATACATGTTATACATCCAAATGGCATCTGCTAGGCAGTAAGATATGTGATTGGAAGAGTGACCTGGTTAATTATATAGATAGAGGAACCATATGCATGTAAGGCAGTAAGTAAAGCAATGAGTGTGGGTGAAAGTTCCAAGTAACAAAAGTGTAGAGTCAGCAAAGGGTCTAGGAGAGAACCCTGAGACTCGCCAACTTTTAAAAGCGAGGTAAGGATAAAAGGAGCTAGCAAAGAGAACTGAGAAGAAACAGCTAATGGAAAACCAACCAACCAACCAATCAACCAACCAACCAACCAACTGACCAACCTCAGTGCAAAGTAATGTAACGAAAGCTAAGAGAGAGAATTTTGAAGAGAAGGGAGTGGTCACAGGGTGAAATGCTGCTAAATGTCAAGCAGTATGAGGACAGAAGAAATGTCTATTGGGCATAATGGCAAAGATGTCATAATTGACTTTGGTGAAAATAGTGGAGCAGTGAGTAAAAACAGACTAGAAAATGTTGGGCAGAAAGTGGAAGGTAAGGAAATGGAGATAGTGATTGTAGATAGCTCTTTCTAAGAGCTTTGCTGTAAAGGGCAAGGAAGCCTATAGCTAAAGTTGCCTGTGGAGGTGAGGGTGGGTTTTGGGATCATTTGCTTATTTTTAAAATGGGAAAGGAGCTGGGGTGGGGAGGGAGAGATAAATTAACAAGAAAGAGAGGGAATAATTAAAGTGAGAAACCTTGAGAAGACAGAAGGAGATTGAACCTGTGAGGTGAAGGTATGGGAGGAGATAAATCTCTTCCTTTACACAATGGAAGAAGTAAACGTTGATATGAATGTGAATAAGCTTGTATACAGCATTTGACTGAGGGAAATCTACTGTGATAACTTCCTTCTTTTGGGTATAAGAGTTAAGTTTATCTGCTTTGAGAAAGGATGATATAAGATTAAGGAGAGAGGAGAAAGTGGAAAAAGCCATAGTGGAAAATAAGAGTGAATCGAAGAAAAAGATAACATAGTAGATTGTAGGGCAATGCTGGGCACCTGCTTGCAACTGGCAGCTGCACATTTATTGTGGTGGCCATTTATTCACATGTGCTATATTCTGATTGTTTGTCCATTCAGGGGGAGTGGAGTTTTAGGGTAGAGGCTAATTTCCATGTAGCCAAAAATCTTGAGGGAATTTTCAGTGAGGTTGTTGGTAATGCCTTAGAGAGCCACAGAGAGCCCAAGTTTTTCTCTGTTCCAAAATAGTGGTTGTGGTGATCATACCCATCATCTATCCCATCGCACACTAGTAGTTTTCCATCTTTATCAGCTGCAGACATCTGTCAACCCCAGTCCTTGGACGAATTCCATCTTATACTTGTATTTCTGTCTTCTGGAATTTTCCCTTCACACTGTCAGTGACAAGGCAGGAGCAAACTACTGGATTATGACACATGAACACATTGTATCTCCAGGACAGAGAAGCAGTGGAACCAGAACTCCAGCATCCTAGAATAACTGAGACTGTGAGGAAGTCCAGTGATCTCATCACAAGAAATAGCTCAAGTAAATTTAGTGTCACCATTATTACTAAGCGCAAAAAAGCTCTCCTTGGCTGATGATTAAGCAATAGCCCTCATCTGCCGTCATAGATACTTAACAAGCAGTTGGGCAACACCAGACACAAATCTCTTGTCCTAATAGAGTAAGTATATATATATTTTTCCTACAATTTGATAACATATTAATAGAACATCTTAATAGAACCTCAAGTTCTTATTAACATAATAAGCAAAACATTCCCTTCCTATCATGTCAACAAACCAAAGTATGTTTTCCTTTCATTTTCTCAACTATCATAGTATATTGCCAAACATTTTGGAATATAAAAGTGTAGAGCTTAATTTGAAACTCTTTTATATACTTCCACCAAGTAAGTACCTTAAATCTGGCATATATTTTGTTGTTCTTACATAACATATGTTTCTGCTCTCTTACATGTTGGAGTTTTATTATGAATACATAATCCTTCTTTGTCCTTTTGCAAAGAATGGAATTTCTGGGATTGGTGCTAAATTCCAGGTTTCAGTCTTTAAAAATCTTAGACTTGAAGTAGGAATGCATGTTATCCAAAATAAAGTATTTCTTGATCATAACAAAGGCCTTGCAATGAAAAGAGAAGCTTGCTGAAACTTACTGATTTCTTTGTTGCCACCCTTTCATGTAATTTCTCAGGCACAGGTCTGGAAGTGGTTCTGAAGTTAAATTGAAAGTTTAGAAAAAGACAGTTGAGTTATGCTTACTAGTAATTGTAGCCTTACTGTGAGGAACAAGGATCAGTTCATGAATGTTCTCGATATTAATAGAGAAGCTGATTTGTTGAAAATCAGCCTCCGTGCTTTGAGTTAGAAGACATTTCTAGACTCATTGACTGAAAATAATGTCCTGATTGTTTAAATTTAGATGCTGTAGAGATTACTTCATCAAAGAATGTTGACCAAATGGCAAATTTAATGAGGTTTCTCTAAAAAATGCACAATCACAATTGATCATAATAGAAAAATATATAGCCAAACCATGACCTCACATTTTACTAACATATAGATCCTTTTCATTAAAATGCTCTATTTTAATAAACCCAAACATTCTGTAGATGCTTTACTGTTTCTTAAAAGTGATGAAATCTTGATACAGGAGGATTCTTCTGCCTCAGCCTCCTGAGTAGCTGGGATTACAGGTGCCTGCCATCACGTCTGGCTGATTTTTGTAATTTTAGTTGAGACAGAATTTCACCACGTTGGCCAGTCTCATCTTGAACTCTTGACCTCATGATCCACCCACCTCGGCCTCCCAAAGTGCTGGGATTACAGGCGTGAGTCACTGCACCCGGCCTATTATGACTTTTGATGGGTTACCAGTGTCCGGGGTTTTATCTCCTTTTTATTTTCCCAAATTCAATAATTAAATTGCATTCAAAAATAAGGCCCCAAATATCTTTAAAAACATGTCAGAATACATTCATTAAACAAAAAAAAGTTAGTAGCACCCTAAAGATTGTGTCTATATCACTTAAAATTCGCAATTCATGACATCCTAATTTTTAAGATGACCTTTTTAAATTAGGAAAGCTAACTGAAGTATCTTACCAGATGTTTTCATTAAAATTTTGTTAGTAAATCTGTGAAAATCTTCAAGATGAATTAGAAACGTACTTAGAGAGCAACAGTTAAAGGCTTAGAATTGTACTATATACTAATTCCCAAGGATGGTTTATAAAATATTAAAATCCAAAGATTGGTTCTGAATATATTTTGCCAGCTGCTATGTTGGATTACTTTAAATTCATATTTTAAGAACACAATACTGTTCTGAAGAAAACCAAAAATCTTCAGTAAAAGACTTTATTTAATAAGATTTCACAGATATTTTATTCTTTAAAAAGGGCAGCTTCAACACAGCACAATTTTTCAACTGTGCTAAAATAGTAAAATAAGTGAAAGCAAGAACTTGGTGCCAAAAAATGTCTCCGAAGATATTTCTTTGATTGAGTTTCTTTCCTTTGGGAATTTCATAAATTGCTTCTTGTACACAAACATTAGCAATAATTTACCTTTGTTATAACTTTTAAAATAATTTAACAAAATCATTATTTTATTATTGTCCTTGTCATAACACCATTTTGATAGACTGATTTTTGAGATAACTCTTTTTGCAAAATATCTCGGTATTTTTGTCTTGCATAACATTGTTTTAGAAAGCAATTGGGAGCTGATTCCTAATATTTTGTCTAAATAGGCAGTGTCACACTTTTTAACTTTGGATTGCAGTTTTCACCTCTCTGGTTGCTCAACAGTTCAGCGAAGTCTGAGTTGGTGGATGGGTAGCTGACCTGAACTTAGAGTGGGTAATTCCAGAAAGCTTTCTGGAGTGTGGCAGAAGCCAGAAACTTTGCAACAAACCGCCGGGGGGTGGGATTAACTTCCGAAGCTCACACCGGCTTCAACTGATTGGCAGGAATGAAGTGGGTGGAACCTCCTGCCCCTGCCCTCCTGCTTCCGTTGCTAGGGACGCTTCGGCCCAGGATACCACCATGGATCAGGAAGAGGGTCTGAAGGCCTTGGACAATATTGTCACTCAGTTCAACACCTATGAAGATTTCCTGGACTCGCAGATCACTACTGTGGACTTGTACTACCTGGAGGTAAGGGCGGAGCGCGGCAGAGTAGCCGCCGCCCCGCGTCCCTTGGTCCCTCCTCCAGTCCCCGCTTCGTGGGCTGGTCGCCCCCTGGCGCTGGACAGCTCAGCTGTCAGGCTCCGCGGTTTCGGGACGGCGACACTAAAGCCGCTGGCGAGGTGAACTGCCAGGTCCTTACCGCCCCGCGCTCCCCCGTCCGGACAGAACTTGGGCCCCTCGAGTCACCCAGCGCAGAAACACGTGCGGGCACACTCACTGGGGAGCCATGAATTTGTGCTTCTCGGCGTCCCCTGCCTCCTCCCAGCCCACTCCCCTTCCAAAGCCTCTCTCTGCGAAGAAGGAGGCCTGCTGAGAAGTCTCCGGCTGTGATCTAGGACGGACACCTGTTTCTCCCTGCTTTGCCAATTGGTATACTAAAGAACAGAAGATGGTATCTTTACACCAATTCGGTGTTATATTGGGCATTTGGGTTCACGAACTTCACACTAATTGATTCTGAAAGTACAGACATATTCCTGATTCATGTTTATCGAGTTGATGATCACAACCAATTTTGATAGTAAAAATATACACACAAAAAAGGCGCGAAATTGGACCTAATGGGTTGCTTTCCTCTGCCCAATAGCCAATCTCCCCTCCCCAACTACTCCCGCTGCAGGGTGGTGGGCGACAGAGTGGAGTTCTAGTCCTCTGCCAGGGGAGAACCCGGACGCGCAGGAATTAACAAGCCACCGGTAGTGGGAAGCTGGGAAGTGGACGATGGCTCCCTAAGTCCCAGTATATTCCTAGCCAAACTCCCACCAGGCCCACTAAATGGACACTTACCTGGAGATTCGGCTGTGCTCGCCATAGAACCCAGAATTGCCCTATCCTTACTTAGGCTAGAGAGAACAAGCGCCACTAAGTGGTGAAATGCCACATCAGTTTGGGAAGGATTTGCATCCTGTCACCAACTCCTCACACTTCTGAACTGCAATAAAGTAACTGCATTTTAGTGGATTGACACTTTTGGATTTCAAAGATTGGTTACAGTGGCGTTTCACTTAAATATGGATTACAGGTTTCAAAAGTGTTGTTCTTCAGTACACTTAAAAAATAAATGTAGATGGTATTTCCAACATAGCTCCTGGCTTCGAAAGCAAAATTTTACAATATTATACAGATAATATATTTAAAGTCATGAGAGCCAGTTTTATGCCTTGCATCCAAGACACTGAAAAAAGTGATGCTGCTAAACAATGTTTGCATCTAAATTTTAGAATGTTTAAATAAACAAAAAATGAAATATACACAATAAACATCTTGATAGACTAAAATCATCTTTGTAGCATATGTGGAAGATTGGCAAACTTAAACCTAGTATTATTAAGAAATGTTTTAATATTTTTTAAGGCACAATTTTTCATGTATGGACCTAAAACATTAATATTAATTACAGATGAGAAATTAATGATTTGTGTTTCAACAATCAGAATTTTTTTTTGTTTTTTTGAGATAGAGTTTCACTCTGTTGCCCAGGCTGGAGTGCAGTGGCCCCATCTTGGCTCATTGCAACCTCCGCTTCCTAGGTTCAAGCGATTCTCTTGCCTCAGCCTCCCAAGTAGCTGGGATTACAGGTCTGCACCACCACACCCAGCTAATTTTTGTATTTTTAGCAGACACAGGATTTCACCATGTTGGCCAGGCTGGTCTCGAACTCCTGACCTCAAGTGATGCACCAGCCTCAGCCTCCCAAAGTGCTGGAATTACAGGTGTGAGCCGCCACACCCAGCCCATCAATCAGAATTCATTAAAGTTTTCCAAAATGGAAGATGGTAATTACGTTTGGGGAAATGACAAAGAAATTTACTTTTACATTTGGCATTGGTTAAGCTTATTTTTGTTGTACTTTCATAAAAAATAAGATGAAGATTTAGGTGAATAATGGTAATTAGACAGGTATATACGTGTGTGTGTGTATATATATATACACACACACATATATATATGGAGTGATTAATGACAACTTTTAAAGTGCTGTTATTTTTAGAGACCTACATTCTCAAATACTTTCTGTGGATGCAAGTTCATTGTGGACTTAGGTCACCCAGAAACAAGTAGACTCCTCAACATTCTTTCAGTAGTATAGAAAGCATGTTTCACAAATCATGGATCATGCTAAGTGAGCTGGTACTTGTGCTTTTCCTATCTCTCTCTCATCATCATCATCAGTAACTGACTTTGATTTGAATGGAACAATTTTTAAAACATTTTATTTTATTTTAACTAACAGAATTGTCGATATTTATCATATACAACATGGTGTTTTAAATTATATATATATATAGTGGAATGGCTAAATCAAGTTACCATATGTATTATCTCACATAATTATCATTTTTTTGTGGTGATAACACTTAAAATTTATTTTCTTGACATTTTAAAAGAACACAATATATTGTTGTTAACTGTAGTCACAATGTTATACAAGAGATCTCTTGAATTTATTTGAATGAAACAAATTGTAAACTATAAATTAGAGGTAGCATTTTAATTAGACGAGGTTAGAGTCATGAGACTTTTTGGGTTCTAACTCTGCAATATTGTGTTTTTAATCAACTTGAAATTCCATTTTTTACCTGCAAAATGAAACAGTTGGACTAGTTTACATTCACGTTTCCTAATGTATATAAAATGTTATGAGTTATCTATACTTTCATCTGATTATATATGCACCCATATATTTATGTAGCCACCTTTTTAGTTGATAATCCTTCACCAAGCGCCTGATGTAATAGATATTGCCTACACTGTTAAGAGTTTAAGTAAAAATCTGTTCTAGACTTGACCTCAGAAACCTGAGTATATAATGCTTATAGTCCAGTCTAAGTTTTATTTATTCAGCAAGCATTTTACAAACATTTACTATCTTCCACGTACTCTTGTATTGTGTAGGATATTTTTCTGCTCCCAAAAGTTTTCAATTAATCTTCATAAAAAGTTAGTACCAATGATTCACATACAAATAATCATATAATCTCTGCCAGATCCATTCTCTACACTTCTCTTTATATGTGCCCCTGGACAATGACCTTCATGGTCATTAATCAGGAGCTTTTGGCTTTGGGTTGGTTTCAGCCAATAGGAGGTACCAGCTGGAGTTCAAGGGGCTGGAAGGAAGTGGTTAGAGGATTTATTCCCTGTCATCTTCCTACTGTCTGTGGTTTAGAAGCAGATACCTTCCTTAAGTTTGGTCATCTTCTCATTCCATTAGCTACAGCACTCTCTCCAGGGTCTGGCAGCACTCCCTGCTCTAGGAATTGCTTCCTTCCGTATCTTCTTTTGTGCCAAATGGTGTTAATGGCTTCCCACTGTTGCTAACCCAGGGATGCTTCACCATCCCATGTTGGTTTCCATTAATTTTGCCCATATCTTTGTAAATAGTGCTTTTATTCTTTTTGGTCATCTGAGTTTGCCAACAATTTGCTGCCATCACCCTGACCACTATATAATCATTTAACATCTCAGATCACAATAAGTACACAAATTGTGTATGAATCTAATAACCACACAACTTTTTGCATAGTCCTTGCTTAGGAAGAAAGGGAAATATGAAAAAAAAGGGAAACTAACGCCAGTTAATTATTTGATGAGCTAGAGAGGAGTAAGGTGGCTCAGAAGACTAAAAGAAGCACTTTATGCTGTGTACACTGTGCTTTGCTTCTTTTACTGAATAGCTTCAAAGCATCAAAAGAAATGCATCACAGTATCAGCAATTAGATTTTCCTCTGCTAATCCAAAGAACAATATTTGTTCTGGGAGTTAGTATTATCTAACCTAATTAACTTAATTCCCTAAATCAATATAGAAATAGTTGAAGAGTTTTGGCAAAATTATTACAATATAATTTTCCAGGTTCTTTCTTAGTAATTCTTCTATTTAAATAAACACAGGCCCTTTATTTTAATAAATGTGCCTATGACCACTGGAAAAATAAAAGTCCTAATTAAACTGCTTTTCTCAGGTAAAGGATCAAAGAGTGTTAGAATTATTTAAAATGCCTCTGACTAATGGATAGCAGTAATGGCTAAACTATTTACAGAGATAAATAACATGGAGTTTCATTTAGGGCATTGTCTTCCCATTATTTATAAAATAGAAATGGGGAGGGGCCAGGATGGCTGATTAGAAGCAACTACAGTCCGTGGCTGTCATGGAGAGGAATGAAAATGGAGAGTGAATTTGGCACCTGGGACTCATTAGGCAATCAACTCAACCCATGGAGAATGAAGAAAAGCAGGGTGGGGCGATGGTCCACCCCAGGGGTGGGACAGAGCCAAAGGATCCCTCATCCTCAGCCAAAGGAAGCTGTGAGTGATTGTGCAACCCTGCCTTAGAAACCACACTTCTCCCACAGATCGTTGCAACTCACAGATCAGGAGATCCCCTCGTGAGGTCAAGCTACCAGGGCCTTCTGTCCAATACACAGAACTGGGCAAAGTCTCAGCAGACTAGGCACTGAGGCTCACACAGAGGCTCACACAGGGACCCGGGAGTTTTTCAGTCTCCAGCCCTGGGAATCCTGACAAGGTGGGAGTTCCATCCTTACATTCCTCTAGGAGATTCAGGGAGCCAAGCAGTGTCATTCTGCAGGCCCCACTTCCCCTGCACCTCACAAGCTAAGACCCACTCACTTAGAATTCCAGTTGGCCAGTGCAGCAGACTGGAGACTGCCTGAGGTGGACAAATTCCTGGGGGGACAGGTGGCTGACATTTTTGCAGATTGGGAAACTCAGTTCTAGTCTTCTGGCTCTGGGGAGTCTAGGTGGCCCCGACAGGAGGAGTCCTTCACCCCTCACAATGCAGCACAGCTGCTGTTCCAGAATGTGGCCATACTGCTCCTTTTTTTTTTTTTTTTGATGGAGTTTCACTCTTGTTGCCCAGGCTGGAGTGCAATGGTGCAATCTCAGCTCACAGCAACCTCCGCCTCTCAGGTTCAAGCAATTTTCCTGCCCTAGCCCCCCAAGTAACTGGAATTACAGATATGCACCACCATGCCTGGCTAATTTTTGTATTTTTAGTAGAGACAGGGTTTCACTGTGTTGGTCAGGCTGGTCTTGAACTCCTGACCTCAGGTGATCCACCCACCTCAGTCTCCCAAAGTGCTGGGATGACAGGTGTGAGCCACTGTGGCTGGCCCAAACTGCCTCTTTGAGTTAGACTCTAATCCATTCCTTCTCACTGTGCAGGGGCCTCCCTGCAGGAATCTCAATAACTCCAGCCAGGGTTATACAGACAGAACTCTGATCTCTCCCTGGGAAAGAGCCTCTGAGAGGAGAAGGAGCCAATGTCTCTGCAGTTCAGTTGACTCAGCCTTTCTAGCCTGCTGGCTCTGGAGAGTCCAGGCAGTGTTGATGAGGAAGGGTCCCCCAACACAAGACACCTGCTTTACCAAAAAGCAACCAGACTGCTTCTTTCAGTGGGCTCTTGATCCATCTGTCCTGACTGAGGTCTCTCAACAGGGGTCTCCAGACACCTCCTACAGGAGGGTCTGGGCCAGCAGCAGGTCAGTACTCCGCTGGGATGGAGCTCCCAGAGGAAGGAGAAGGCTGCCGTCTTTGTTGTTTCACGGCCTTCACTGGTGATACCTTCAGGTAAGGGAAAAACCGAGGCACCTAGGGTCTGCAGTGATCCCCCAACAAGCAGCCCTATGGAAGAATGGCCTGATAGTTAAAAGAAAAACAGAAAGCAACAACAGCAACAAAGACCCTGTAAAAACTCCATTTAAAGTTCAACATCTTCAAAAATTGAAATTAGATAAGCCACAAAAGATGAGAAACAGTCAGTGCAAAAATGCTGAAACTCGAAAAGCCAGAGTGCCTTCCTTCCTCAAAATAACTGCAACAGGTCTCCAGCAAGGGCACAGAATTGGGCTGAGACTGAGCTGCCTGAATTGGCAGAGGTAGGCTTCAGAAGTTGGGTAATAATGAGCTTTGCTGAACTAAAGGAGCATGTTGTAACCCAATGAAAAGAAGCTAGAATCATGATAAAACAATACAGGAGCTGATAACAAGAATAGCTGGGTTAGAGAGGAACATAACTGACCTGATGAAATGAAAAACAGAACACAAGAAATTCACAATGCAATCACAAGTATCAATAGCAGAATAGACCAACCAGAGGAAAGACTCTCAGAGATTGAAGACTATCTTTCTGAAAGAAGACAGGAGGCAAGAATAGAGAAAAAAGAATGAAGAACAAACAAAACGTCTGAGAAATACGGGACTATGTAAAAAGACTGAACCTACGACTGACTGGGATACCTGAAAGAAACTGGAAGAACAGAACCAAGTTTGAAAACATACTTCAGGATATCATCCAGGAGAACTTCCTGAGCCTAAGAAGACAGGCCAACATTCAGGTTCAGGAAATACAGAGAACTCTAGTAAGATACTCCACAAGAAGATCAACCTCAAGACACATAATTATCAGATTCTCCAAGGTTGAAATAAAAGAAAAAATGTTAAAGGGAATCAGAGAGGAAGTCCATGTCACCTACAAAGGGAAACCCATTAGATGCACAGTGGACCTCTCAGTGGGAAACCCTAGAAGCCAGAAGAGATTGCAAGCCAATGTTCAACATTCTTCAAGAAAAGAATTTCCAGCCCAGAATTTCATTTCCAGCTGAGCTAAGCTTCATAAGCACAGCAGAAATACTATCCTTATCAGACAAGCAAATGCTGAGGAAATTCATCACCACCAGGCCTGCCTTGCAAGAGCTCCTAAAAGAAGCACTAAATATGGAAAGGAAAAACCATTTACCAGCCACTACAAAAACACACTGAAGTACACAGTGCACCAACTAATGACACTATGAAGCAACCACATAAACAAGTCCGCAAAATAACCAGATAGCATCATGATGATAGGATCCATTTCTCACATAACAATATTAAACTTAAATGTAAATGGGCTAAATACCCCAATTAAAAGACACGGAATGGCAATCTGGATAAAGAGTCATGACCCATTGCTATGCTGTATTCAAGAGACCCATCTCATGTGCAGTGACACACATAGGCTCAAAATAAAGGGATGGAGAAAAATTTACCAAGAAAAAAGCATGGGTTGCAATCCTAGTTTCTGACAAAACAGACTTTAAAACAACAAAGATTTAAAAAGACAAAGAAGGACTGTACATAATGAGAAAGGGTTCAACTCAACAAGAAGAGCTAACTATCTTAAATATGTATGCACCTAATACAGGAGCACCCAGATTCATAAAGCAAGTTCTTAGAGACCTACAAAGAGATTTAGACTTTCATGCAATAATAGTGAGAGACATTAACACCCTATTGACAGTATTAGACAGATCACTGAGACAGAAAGTTAACAAAGATATTCAGGACCTGAACTCAGCTGTGGACCTAGTGGACCTCATAGATATCTACAGAACTCTCCACCTCAAACAACAGAATATACATTCTTCTCATTGTCACATGGCACTTACCCTAATATTGATCACATATTTGGAAGTAAAACACTCTTCAGCAAATGCAAAAGAACTGAAATAATAACAGTCTCTCAGACCACAGTGCAATCAAATTAGAACTCAAGACTATGAAATTCACTCAACACCACACAACTAAATGGAAATTGAATAACCTGCGTTTGAATGACTCCTGGGTAAATAATTAAATTAAGACAGAAATCAAGAAGCTATTTGTAACTAATGAGAACAAGGAGACAATGTGCCAGAATCTCTGGGATGCTGCCAAAGCAGTGTGAAGAGAGAAATTTATAGCACTAAATGCCTGCATCAAAAGGATAGAAAGATCTCAAGTTAACAATGTGACAACACAACTAAAAGAACCAGAGTACCAAGAGCAAACAAACCCAAAGCTAGCAGAAGACAGGAAATAACCAAGATCAGAGCCGAACTGAAGGAGATAGAAACATGAACAACTCTTCAAAAAAATCAACAAATCCAGAAGCTAGTTTTTTGAAAAAATTAACAAAATAGATAGACTGCTACCTAGACTAGTTAAAGAGAGAGAGAGAGAGAGAGAGAGAGAAGAATGAAATAGACACAGTCAGAAATGATAAGGGAGATATTACCATTGACCCCACAAAAATACAACCATCAGATAATATTATGAACACCTCTTTGCATGGAAAATAGAAAACCTAGAAGAATGGATAAATTTGTGGACAAATACACCCTCACAAGACTGAACCAGGAAGAAATTGAATCCCTGAGTAGAACAATAACAAGTTCTGAAATAGAAGCAATAATAAACAGCCTACAAATCAAAAAAAGCCCTGGACCAGATGAATTTACACCTGAATTCTACCAGAGGTATAAAGAAGAGCTGGTATCATTTCTAATGAAACTATTTCAAAAAACTGAAAAAGGGAAACTCCTCCCTAACTCAGTTTATAAGGCCAGTATTATCCGGATACCATAACTTGGCAGATATACAACAAAAAAAGAAAACTTCAGTCCAATATCCCTGATGAATATCAATCCAAAAATCCTCAATAAAATACTGGCAAACTGAATCCAGCAGCACATAAGAAACTTTATCCATCACAGTCAAGCTTGCTTCATCCTTGGGATGTAAGGTTGGTTCAATATAGGCAAATTAATAGATGTAATTCATCACATAAACAGAACTAAAATAAAAAAAATAAACCCACATGATTATCTCAATAAATGGAGAAAAGACTTTCAATAAAATTCAACATCCCTTTATGATAAAAACTCTCAGTAAACTAGGTATTGAAGGAACACACCTCAAAATAATAAGAGCAATATATGACAAACCCACAGACAATATCATACTGAATGGGCAAAAGCTGGAAGTATTCCCCATGAAAACTGGCACAAGACAAGGATGTCCTCTCTCATCACTCCTATTCAACATAGTATTGAAAGTTCTGACCAGGGCAATCAGGCAAGAGAATAAATTAAGGGGTTCCAAATCGTGAGAGAGGAAGACAAATTATGTTTGTTTGCAGATGACATGATCCTATATCTAGAAAATCTCATTGTCCCAGCCCAACAGTTTCTTTTTATTATTATTATTATACTTTAAGTTCTAGGGTACATGTGCACAATGTGCAGGTTTGTTACATAGATATACATGTGCCATGTTGGTTTCCTGCACCCATTAACTCGTCATTTACAGTGGGTACTTCTCCTAATGCTATCCCTCCCCCAGCTCCCCACCCCATGACAGGCCCCGGTGTGTGATGTTCCCCTCCCTATGTCCAAGTGTTCTCATTGTTAAATTCCCTCCTATGAGTGAGAACATGTAGTGATTGGTTTTCTGTCCTTGTGATCAGTTTGCTCAGAATGATGGTTTCCAGCTTCATCCATGTCCCTGGAAAAGGACATGAACTCATCCTTTTTTATGGCTGCAGAGTATTCCACGGTGTATATGTGCCACATTTCCTTAATACAGTCTATCATTGATGGAAATTTGGGTTGGTTTCAAGTCTTTGCTATTGTGAATAGTGCCACAATAAACATACATGTGCATGTGTCTTTATAATAGCACGATTTATAATCCTTTGGGTATATACCCAGTAATGGGATCATTAGGTCAAATGGTATTTCTAGTTCAGGATCCTTGAGGAATCACCACACTGTCTTCCACAATGGTTGAACTAGTTTACAATCCCACCAACAGTGTAAAGGCATTCCTAGTTCTCCACATCCTCTCCAGCATCTGTTGTTTCCTGACTTTTTAATGATTGCCACTCTAACTGGTGTGAGATGGTATCTCATTGTGGTTTTGATTTGCATTTCTCTGATGACCAGTGATGATGAGCATTTTTTCATGTGTCTGTTGGCTGCATAAATGTCTTCTTTTGAGAAGTGTCTGTTCATATCTTTTGCCCACTTTTGATGGGGTTGTTTGAATTTTTCTTGAAAATTTTTCTAAGTTCTTTGTAGATTCTGGATGTTAGCCCTTTGTCAGATGGGTAGATTGCAAACATTTTCTCACATTCTGTAGGTTGCCTGTTTATTCTGATGGTTGTTTCTTTTGCTTTGCAGAAGCCCTTTAGTTTAATTAGATCCCATTTGTCTATTTTGACTTTTCTGCCATTGCTTTTGGTGTTTTCGTCATGAAGTCCTTGCTCATGCCTATGTCTTGAATGGTATTGCCTAGGTTTTCTTCTAGGGTTTTTATGGTTTCAGGTCTAACATTTAAGTCTTTAATCCATGTTGAATTAGTTTTTGTATAAGGTGTAAGGAAGGGATCCAGTTTCAGCTTTCTACATATGGCTAGCCAGTTTTCCCAGCACCATTTATTAAATAGGGAATCCTTTCCCCATTTCTTGTTTTTGTCAGGTTTGTCAAAGATCAGATGGCTGCATATGTGTGGTGTTATTTCTGAGGCCCCTGTTCTGTTCCATTGGTCTATATATCTGTTTTGATACCAGTACCATGCTGTTTTGGTTACTGTAGCCTTGTAGTGTAGTTTGAAGTCTGGTAGCATGATGCCTTCGGCTTTGTTCTTTTTGCTTAGGATTGTCTTGGCAATGCGGGCTCTTTTTTGGTTCCATATGAACTTTAAAGTAGTTTTTTCCAATTCTGGGAAGAAAGTCATTGGTAGCTTGATGGCGATGGCATTGAATCTATAAATTACCTTGGGCAGTATGGCCATTTTCATGATATTGATTCTTCCTATCCATGAGCATGGTATGTTCTTCCATTTGTTTGTGTCTTCTTTTATTTCATTGAGCAGTGCTTTGTAGTTCTTCTTGAAGAAATACTCCACATCCCTTGTAAGTTGCATTCCTAGGTATTTTATTCTGTTTGTAGCCATTGTGAATGGGAGTGCACTCTCTGTTGTCTGTTATTGGTGTATAGGAATGCTTGTGATTTTTGCACATTGATTTTGCATCTTGAGACTTTGCTGAAGTTGCTTATCAGCTTAAAGAGATTTTGGGCTGAGACAATGGGATTTTCTAAATATACAGTCATGTCATCTGCAAACAGGGACAATTTGACTTCCTCTTTTCCTAATTGAATACCCCTTATTTCTTTCTCTTGCCTGATTGCCCTGGCCAGAACATCCAACACTATGTTGAACAGGATTGGTGAGAGAGGGCATCCCTGTCTTGTGCTGGTTTTTAAAGGGAATCTTTCCGGCTTTTGCCCATTCACTACAGCCCAACAGTTTCTTAAGCTGATATGCAACTTCAGCAAAGTCTCAGGATATAAAATCAATGTGCACAATTGCTAACATTCCTATACATCAACAACAGGCAAGCAAAGAGCCAAATTGTGAATGAACTCCCATTTACGATTGCTATAAAAAGAATGAAATACCTAGGAATAGAGCTAATAAGGAAAGTGAAGGACCTCTTCAAGGAGAACTACAAACCTCTGCTCAAGGAAATCAGAGAGGATACAAGCAAATGGAAAAACATTCCATGCTCATGGATAGGAAGAATTAATATTGTAAAAATAGCCATGCTGTCCAAAGTAATTTATAGGTACAAAGCTATTCCCATTAAACTACTATTGATATTATTCACAGAATTAGAAGAAACTATTTTAAAAAATATATAGAACCAAAAAGAAAAGCTCACATAGCCAAGACAATGCTAACCATAAAGAACAAAGCTGGAGGCATTATGGTACCTGCCTTCAAACTATAAGGCTACAGTAACCAAAACAGCATGATAATGGTACAAAACCAGATACACAGTGCAACAGAACAGAATAGAGAACTGAGCAATCGATCAGAATAGAGAAGACAGAAATAAGACCACCCACGTGCAACCATCTCATCTTTGACAAACCTGATAGTAGCAATGGGGAAAGGATTCCCTATTTATAAATGGTGCTGGGAGGACTGGTTAGTTATATGCAGAAAATTGAAACTGGATCCCCTCTGTACACCATGTACAAAAATTAGCTCAAGATTGATTAAAGACTTAAATGTAAAACCCAAAACGATAACAACTCTAAAAGAAAATCTAGGCAATACCACTCAGGACATCAGCATGGGCAAAGATTTCATGATGAAAACGCCAAAAGCAATTGCAACAAAAGCAAAAATTAACAAATGGGATCTCATTAAAGAGCTTTTATATAGCAAAAGAAAATTAGGTGAATAGACAACATACAGAATTGTAGAAAATTTTTGCAATCTATTCATCTGACAAAGGTCTAATATCCAGAATCTATAAGAAACTTAAACAAATTTACAAGAATAAAACAATCAATCTCATTAAAAACTGGGTAAAGCACACTTCTCAAAAGTAGACATTCATGCAGTAAACAAACGTATTAAAAAAACCCTCAACATCACTGATCATTAGGGAAATGCAAATCAAACCACAATGAGATACCATCTCGTGCCAGTCAGAATGGCGTGAGTAAGAACTTGGCCATCTGCAGTTCAAGAAGAAAGTTCTCAGAAAAAGCCCAACCTGCCAACACCTTGCTGTCCGACCTTCAGAACTGTGAGAAAATATATTTCTGTGATTTGAGCTACCCAATTTGTGGTATTTTCTTGTGGGAGCCCTGGCTTCCATAAGAAACAAACATACGTAATTTATTTTATAGAGTTTTGTCCTTGCACATGAGAGCTGTTTACACTGTTGATGAAAGCTATGTCTTTGGTGTCTGGTCCTGGAGCCTGAAGTCACACTGAGACCTGCAAGGGTAAGCTAGAATCTGTGAGGACAGACTGAAACCTCTGTCAGGTGCTCATGACCCTGCCAGCCATACAATTTTGATGGTGGGGACATTCTGCAGGAGAAGCTGGCACCTATAGTCACAAAGCTAACCATGCACTTGACACAGAAGTTGAAGTTTAAGGAAGAGAGCCTCCAAAAGCTAAAATAATATTGCTGCTCCTTCACTTCTCCTTTCTAAATGTATTACAAATGTCTCTTATGGCTCACCCTAGCATGTAACTATCCAAGGATGTAAAATTATGGGAAATGAAGTTTCAGCTTAGATAATCTGATGCAATACAAATTTACTACATATGCCATGTTTTAATATTTCACAAGGAGAATATATTTATGTCGGACTTGTAGAAATAAAAATTAGCACAAATAAAGGATGAGAGTTTCTCAAATTTTATAGAACATGCATAGCCCCGACATAAATTTTTAAAAAGCAAAAAAAATAAAAAATAAAAAATAAAAAATAAAAAGAAAACTGAAGGCTAACTTTACTTATGAACTGAATGAAAGAAATTTTAAATGAATCCAAGAATATATGTCAGAGTGAAAATAGTATGATTTGTTATAGGACTGCAAGGATGAACTCATGATATTAAATTTTAAAAAAAGGTTATTTCTATAGATGAAGAAAAAGCATAGATAAAATTCTAAAGCCACTCTTACTATAACTTGGTAAGGAGTATTTTCAACACTTATAGAAAAATGTCATACTCAGTGTTTAAACACTTGAATGGTTAGCATTAGAATCAGAAACATGATAAAATGGTTGCTACTACTAGTAGTGTTTTATTGGCAGTCTAGCAGTGCAGTGCTGCAACTTAAGGAAAATGTCAAATATTTGGAAAGAGTCGGAATATAATTACATATAGGCAATATGATGATCTACGATGAAAATACAAGAAAAATTAGCTGAAATCTTATAACAAATAAATGAGTTTAGAAAGGAAATTAAAAATTGAATGAAAACAACTCTGTTCACCAGCAATAAATAAGATAATAACAAAAGACATAAACAAAAATGAACACAGCCTCAGTAACACGTGGGGCAATGTCGAACAGTCTAACATACATCTAAATGGAGTCCAAAAGGAACAAAGGGAAGGAAGGAATAAAATATATTTTAAATGGTAATGGCTAAACAGTTTCCAAATTTTATGAAAACTGCAAACCCACGGAGCCAAAAAGTTCAATGAATTCCAAGCAGAATAAATGCAAAGAAAACTACACCAAGGAATATTTTAATAAAATCACTGAAAACGAGTGATAAAGGTAAAGTCTTAAAAACAAAAGTAAAAGAACACATTATAAAGTATACCAAAGATAGCAATGACTGAATATTACTCAGCAATCCCATTACTGGGTATATACCCAAAAGATTGTAAATAATTCTACTATAAAGACACATGCACATATATGTTTATTGCAGCACTATTTACCATAGCAAAGACTTGGAACCAACTAAAATGCCCACCAATGATAGAATGAATAAAGAAAATGTGGCACATGGAATACTATGTAGCCATAAAAAAGAATGAGTTCATGTCATTTGCAGGGACATGGATGAAGCTGGAAACCATAATTCTCAGCAAACTAAGACAGGAACAAAATACCAAACACCACATGTTCTCACTAATAAGTAGGAATTGAACAATGAGAACACATGGACACAGGGAGGGGAGCATCACATACCAGAGCCTGATGGGGGATGGGGGGCCAAGGGAGGGAGAGCATTAAGACAAATAGCTAATGCATGCGGGGCTTAAAACCTAGATGATGGGTTGATAGATGCAAGAAACCACCATGGCACATATATACCTATGTAATAAACCTGCACTTTCTGCACATGTATCCCAGAACTTAAAGTAAATAAATAAATAAATAAATAAATAAATAAATAAATAAAAAAGAACCAATGCAAGCCATAGAAAAATGAATGGCATCTTTAAAGTGCTGAAAGATTTGAAAAAAGTCAAGCTAGAACACTATATCAGAAGAAAAGAGTAAGGGGAGATAATTTATTTTTTCAGCCAGAATAATTTGTTGTTAGCAGATATATATTATTAGAAATGTTAAGTGAAGTTCTTTGGGTTGAAGGAAAATTATATATTAGCAGGAAACTTGGATCAAAGTGAAAATGAATGAAAAGCACCAGACATGCTATATGTGACTACAAATTTTTTTTCTCAGTTTTACATTTATTTAAAAGTTATTGATTATTGAAAGAAAAATAATGACATTGCATTTTGTGGTTTATAACATGCATAGAAATACAATATGAAACAACAATAGCACAAAAGATAGGAGAGGATAATGTTGCAATGGGTTCTTATACTTGAAATGGTATAATATTATTTGAAAGTAGAATCAATAAGCTAATAATTCTTGTAAATCACAGAGCACCTGCTGAAAAGTAAAGTAGACATGTAATTAAAAATGTAATAGTTGAGACAAAATGGAAATAAAAAATAAACAAAAAATAGAAATAAAAAATAATCAAATATCAAAGCAAATGGGACTAATAAAAAAGAAATAACAAGATAATATATTAAAACCCAACCATGCTGAAAGTTACATTAAATATAAATGATCTGAACACTTCAATTTAAGGGCAGAGATGGTAAGAATAGATAAAAGTTCAAGAGCCATATATGCCATCCCACTTTAAATATAAATAAAACAACTTAATGTAAATGTATTAACATTAACAGATTAATAATATAAATTATTAAGATTAATATTAAAAATGTTATATGTATATTAACATATTAATAATGTTAAACTAACATTCTATTAATGTTAATACATTTATATTAAATTGTTTTATAATTAATGATTTATTAATCATAAATTATGATTTATAAATAATGTTAATATGTTAACTTCATATTATCATTATTAGATAATTTTAATAGATTAAAAGGATTGAAAATATGTATCATGCAAGCATAAAGAAAAAGAGAGTTTTAATGTCTATATTAATATCAGGCAATGTAGACCTCAGAGCAAGAAGTATTTCAGGGAAAAAGAAGGACTTTTTAATATATATAAAAGAGTCAATCAATACATTTTAATAAACATTTAGCCTACATGCCTCATACCAGATCCTCAAAATGCATTATGCAAAACTGATAAGAATTGAAAGAATGGACAAATTCACAATTGTAACTAGAGACATAAACATTCATTTTTCAGTAACTGATAGAACCAGAAGTTAGAATAAATGTAAGTATGTAAAAGATTTAAAGAGCAGTCAAAGGCCGGGTGCAGTGACTCATGCCTGTAATCCCAGCACTTTGGGAGGCTGAAGCTAGTGAATCATTTGAAGTCAGGAGTTCAAGACCAACCTGGCCAACATGGTGAAACCCTGTCTCTACTAAAAATACAGAAATTAGGTGGGGATGGTGGTGCACGCCTGTAATCCCAGCTACTTGGGAGGCTGAGGCAGGAGAATCACTTGAATCTGGGAGGCAGAGGTTGCAGTGAACCAAGATTGTGCCCCTACACTCCAGGTTGGGCAACAGTGTGAGACTTTGTCTCAAAAAAATAAATAAATAGAATAAGCTTAGTGCAGGAGCCGTCTCCCAAAAACAGACTTTGGGATGTGGATTTGTGTGCAGAAAATTTACTGCAGAGCACTCTCAGAATTTGCACTTCCAGTGGGGTGAAGAAAGCAGGACTGGGCAGTCAGCAGCTCTGGAGTTGGAATGGTCTCTTAGAGTTCACACGACAGTAGAATACCTATTCTTTTCAAATGCACGTGGGACATTTATGAAGAGGGACCATATGCAGGGTCATAAAACAAGTCTCAATACATTTAAAATATTGAAATCATACAAAAGTATGTTCTGTGATCGTAACAGAATTAAAACTAGAAATCAGCTACAGAAATATACTCCTCAAATTCCCAAATATTTGGATAATAAACAACATAGTTCTAAGTAACTCAAAGTCAAAAAAGAAATTAAAAGAAAAATTAGAAAAAAATTTTTGATTTGAATAAAAAAGAAAACAAAACATGTAAATGTTTGTTAGATATACATAAAGGAATCTATAGAGGGAACTTTACAGATTTAAAAGTTTATATGGGAAAAGGAGAAAGGTCTAGAAATTAATAATAGTAGCTTCAACTTCAGAAGCTTTAAAACAATACAAATTGAGTCCAAGCAAGTAGACAGAAGGAATAAGAGAGAGCAGAAATCAGTGAAGTAGAAAATTGAAAAATAGTAGAGATCAATGCTATCAAAAGTTGCTTTTTTTAAAATATCAATAACATTGACAAACCCCTTACTATGCTGATTGTAGTCACCCTAAACACTCACGTCTTCCAAAGTCATACTCCCTTCTTGGGGTAGTTCTCTTTAAATTACTGCTTATTGTAGATTGTAAAGATGTGGCCACTTTAATCAATTTGGGTCAACTCTAAGAGATCATTCCACCTCCAGAGCTGCTGACTGCCCAGTCCTGCTTTCTTTACCCCACTGGAAGTGCAGATTCTGAGAGTGCTCTCCAGTAAATTTTCTGCACACAAATCCACATCCCAAAGTCTGTTTTTGGGAGACGCCTTCTGCAATAAGCTTATTCCAACAAGTCATATTGTTTTAACATTAAGAAATCTGGTATTATAAATTATCCAGATTGCCAAAATTAGTAGAAGATGGCATTCGAACATGCCATGCTTTCTGACACTCCCAACTCTGACCTTTCTTGAGTAAAGTTGCTGTTCCTCGAAGCAGTTAGCTTGACACAAATGAAGCGTGAAATCTGTGGGGGTCAAACAAGTTTGTGGTAGGGATTTCTCCCTGGGCAGGTTGAGAGGGCAGTATCCAAACTATCTGTGATATGGCTGAGAGGGCAGAAAAACTAATTAATAGTACAGAATAGAAATAGAGAAGTCACTTCTAATATATTTAAGAATTGAGTATACAAAAATGTTAAATTTGAAATCAGTGGAGAAAAGAAGCAATATTTAACAGTTAATGTTTCAACTGTGTCTTTTGGAATAAAAAAACTTTTTGAAAAAGTAAAGGTATTTCTCTTTCAACACCAGGCACCAAAATATATCCTAAATGCTTTGAACATTTTGGGGTAAAAACTATTAAGAGTTTCAGGAAAACAATGATCTGGAAACACTGTTTGTGGATATTTTGCAGACACTTATTTAATATATTTATTACACAAACAAAGTTGTTACTAGTTAGTAATAAATGAACAAAGGGTTCATTTAATAATTTGAAACAATTCAAAAGGAAGAAATGCACATGACTGATAAATGTGTAAACAGATGGTGAATCTCACTAGTAATCAAAGCAATGCAAATCAAATTAGGATTTCATATCATTTTCATTGTCAGAGGAAGGCAGTGAACTGAAGACACAATAGTAAATTATTAATATGTACAATATCTGTCCTTACAAATTGTATGGAATATGTAATCACTAAAGTTTTATTGTATATATATTTAACGGAAAGGTGTTCAAGATGCACTGTTAACTGTTGGAGAAGTAGATCATGAGAGATTTTACACAGCATGATCCACATATTTTGGTAAATGTTTAAATGATTAAATCTGCAAACTTTTCAATGACCTTTATTTGAACTTTATTAATTACAACATATTTTAATTTTTGAAGCATATATATGACTTTTCTCTTTTTTTCAGGTTTATTTCAAGTTCAGCGTTACATGTACAGGTTTGCTATATAGCTAAAAGTGTCATGGGGATTTGTTGTACAGACTATTTTTTCACCCAGGTATTAAGCCTAATACCCATAGTAATTTTTCCTGATCTTCCTTCCGTCATCCTCCTCCCTCTGATAGGTGCCAGTGTGTGTTGCTTCCCTCTATATGTCCATGTGTTCTCACTGTTTAGCTCCTACTTGTAAGTGATAACATGTGGTATTTGATTTTCTGTTCCTGTGTTAGTTTGTTAAGAATAATGGCCTCCAGCTCCATCCATTTCCCTGAAAAGGACATGATCTTATTCATTTTATAGCTGCATAGTGTTCTATGGTATATGTACCACATTTTCTTTATCTAGTAAGTAATTGCTGGGCATTTAGATTGATTCACTATTGTGAATAGTGCTGCAATGAACATACATGTGCATGTATCTTTGTAATAGAATGATTTATATCCCTTCAGGTATATGCCCACCTGTGATATTTCTGGGACAAATGGTATTTCTGTTTTTAGGTCTTTGAGGAATTGCTGCACTATCTTCTACAATGGTTGAACTAATTTACACTCCCACCAACAGTGTGTAAGCGTTCCTTTTTCTCCACAAGCTTGCCGGTGTCTGTTATTTTTTGACTTTTTAGTAATAGCCATTCTGACTGGCATGAGATGGTATCTCATTTTGATTTTGATTTGCATTTGTCTAATAATCAGTGATGTTGAGCTTTTAAAAATGTGGTTGTTGGCCATATGTATGTCTTGTTTTAAAAAGTGTTCATGTCCTTTGCTTTCTTATTTTTTTGAGACGGAGTCTTGCTCTGTCACCCAGGCTGGAGTGCAGTGGTGCCATCTCAGCTCACTGCAACCTTCGCCTCCCGGGTTCAAGCGATTCTCCTGCTTCAGCCTCCTGAGTAGCTGAGATTACAGGCGCACACCACCACACCTGGCTAATGTTTTGTATTTTTAGTAGAGACGGGGTTTCACCATGTTGGACAGGCTGGTCTCGAACTTCTGACCTTGTGATCCGTCTGCCTCAGTCTCCCAATGTCCTTTGCTTTTTAATAGAGTTGTTTTTTTTTTTCTTGTAAGTTTACATTCCTTTTAGATGCTGGTTATTATACCTCTGTTGGATACGTAATTTGCAAAAATTTTCTCCTAGTCTGCTTAGGCTATCTGTTAGCACTCTGACGATAGATTTTTCTCCCGTTCTGTAGGTTGTCTGTTGGCTCTGATGATAGTTTCTTTTGCTGTGCAGAAGCTCTTTTGTTTAATTAAATCCCATTTGTCAATTTTTGCTTTTGTTGCAATTGCTTTTGTGATTTCATCATAAAACCTTTGCTTATGCCTGTGTCCTGAATGGTATTGTCTAGATTTTCTTCTAGGGTTGTTATAGTTTTGGGTTTTACATTTAAGTCTTTAATCCATCTTGAGTTAATTTTGTATATGGTGTAAGCAACGGATCCAGTTTCAATTTTCTGCATATGGCTAGCCTGTTCTCCCAGCGCCATTTGTTAAATAGGGAATCTTTACCCCATTGCTTGTTTTTGTCAGGTCTGTCAAAGATTAGATGGTTGTAGATATGTGGCTTTGTTTCTGAGTTCTCTATTCTGTTCCATTGGTCTATGTACCTGTTTTTGTATCAGTACCATGCTGTTTGGGTTACTGTAGCCTTGTAGTTTGAAGTCAGGTACCGTTATACCTCCAGCTTTGTTCTTTTTGCTTAGGATTATCCTGACTATATGAGCCCTTCTTCTTCTTTCTTTCTTTCTTTCTTTTTTTTTGTTCCATATGTATTTTAAAATAGTTTCTTTAATTCGGTGAAAAATTTCAGTGATAATTTAATGGGAATAGCATTGAATCTATAAATTGCTTTGGACAGTATGGCCATTTTGATGACATTGATTCTTCCTATCCATGAGCATGGAATATTTTTCCATCTGCTTGCATCTCTAATTTCCTTGAGTAGTGGTTTGTAGTTCTCCTTGAAGTGGTCCTTCATCTCCCTTGGTAGCTGTATTCCTAGGTGTTTTATTCTTTTTGTGGCAATAGTAAATGGGAGTACATTCATAATTTTTCTCTCTGCTTGTCTATTGTTGGTGTTTAGGAATGCTTGTGATTTCTGCACATTGATTCCATATCCTGAGATTTTGATGGAGTTGCTTATCAGCTTAAGAAGCTTTTGGGCTGAGTTGATAGGATTTGCTAGATATAAGATCATATAATCTGCAGACAAAGACAGTTTGACTTCCTCTCTTCCGATTTCAATACTCTATTTCTTTCTCTTGCTTGGTTGCCCTGGCCATAACTTCCAATGCTATGTTAAATAGGAGTGGTCAGAGAGGACATCCTTGTCTTGTGCCAGTTTTCAAGGGGAATGCTTCCAGCTTTTGCCCATTCAGTATGATATTGGCTGTGGGTTTGTCATAAATGGCTCTTATTGTTTTAAGGTATGTTCCTTCAATACTTGGTTTATTGAGAATTTTTAACATGAAGGGATGTTGAATTTTATCAAAGGTCTTTTCTGCATCTATTGAAATAATCGTGTAGTTTTTGTCTTTAGTTCTGTTTATGCGATGAATTATGTTTGTTGATTTACGTATGTTGAACAAACCTTGTATCCCAAGGATGAAGCCAACTTGGTTGTGGTGGATAAACTTTTGATGTGCTGCTGGATTCGGTTTGTCAGTATTTTATTGAGGATTTTTGCATCAATATGCATCAGGGATATTTGCCTGAAGTTTTCTTTTATTGTGGTATCTCTGCCTGGTTTTGGTATCAGGATGATGCTGGCCTTGTAGGATGAGTAGTTAGGGAGAACTCCCCCTCTTCAATTTTTTGGAATAGTTTCAGCATGAATGATACGAGCTCTTCTTTGTACATCTGGCAGAATTCAGTTGTGAATTAATCTGATCCTGGGCTTTTTTAGTTGGTAGGCTATTACTGACTCAATTTCAAAATTCATTATTGGTCTATTCAAGGATTCAAGTTCTTTCTGGTTCAGTCTGGGGAGGGTTTATTTGTCCAATAATTTATCCATTTTGTCTAGATTTTCTAGTTTATGTGCATAGAGGTGTTCATAGTATTCTCTGATGGTTGTTTATATTTCTCTGGGGTTAGTGGTTATATCCCCCTGTTGTTTCTGATTGTGTTTATTTGAACCTTCTCTCTTTTCTTCTTCATTAGTCTAGCTAGTGGCTTATTTTATTATTTTTTTTTAAGAAACCCAGCTTCTGTATTCGTTGATCTTTTCAATATTTTTGTGTGTGTCTCAGTCTCCTTCAGTTCAGCTCTAATTTTGGTTATTTCTCGTCTTCTGCTAGCTTGCTTTGGGATTTGTTTTCTCTTGATCCTCTTGTTCTTTTAATTGTAATGTTAGATTGTTAACTTTAGATTTTTCCAACTTTTTGATGTGGGCATTTAGTGCTATAAATTTCCCTCTTGACACTGCCTTAGTTGTGTCCCAGATATTCTAGCATATTGTACCTTTGTTCTCTTTAGTTTTAAAGAGCTTCTTGATGTCTGCCTTAATTTCATTATTTACTGAAAAGTCATTCAGGAGCCAGTTATTCAGTTTTCCCATAATTTATGGTTTTGATTGAATTTTTAAGTTTTGATTTCTTAAATTTCTTAATTTGATTATGCTTTGGTACAAGATATTGTTTATTATGATTTCAATTATTTTGCATTTGCTGAGGAGTGTTTTACTTCTGATTATGTGGTCGATTTCAGAATATGTGACAGGCGGCAATGAGGAGAACATACATTCTGTTATTTTGGAGTAGAGAGTAGATATTTATCCGTTTCATTTGATTCAATGCTTATTTTAGATCCTGAGTATCTTTGATAATTTTCTGTCTCGATGATCTGTCTAATATTGTCAGTGGGGTGTTAAAGTCTCCCACTATTATTGTGTGGGAGTCTAAGTCTCTTCTAAGGTCTCTGAGAACTTGCTTTGTGAATCTGGGCGTGCCTGTCTTGGGTGCACATATATTTTGGATAGTTAAGTCTTGTTGAATTGAACCCTTTCCCATTATGTAATGCCCTTCTTTGTCTTTTTTAAATCTTTGTTGGTTTAAAGTCTGTTTTGTCAGAAACTAGGATTGCAACCCCTGCTTTTTTCTATTTTCCATTTCTTGGTAGATTCATCTCCATTCCTTTATTTTGAGCCTATGTGTGTAATTGCTTGTGAGACTGGTCTTTTGAAGACAGCAATGGGTTTTGGTTCTTTATCCTGCTTGCTACTCTGTGTCTTTTAATTGGGGCTTTTAGCCCATTTACATTCAAAGTTAGTATTGATATGTGTGGATTTGATCCTGTCACCATAGTTTTAGCTAGTTATTTTGCAGACTTGTTTATGTGGTTGCTTCTTAGTGTCATTAGTCTATGTACTTCAGTGTGTTTTTTGTAGTGGCTGGTAATGGTCTTTCCATATTTAGGGCTTCCTTTAGGAGCTCTTGTAAGTCGGGTCTGGTTGTAACAAATTCCTTCAGCATCTGCTTGTCTGAAAAGGATCTTATTTCTCCTTTGTTTGTGAAGCTTGGTTTGGCCAAGTATGAAATTCTGGTTTGGATTTTCTTTCCTTTAAGAATGTTGAGTATTGACCCCCAATCTTTTCTGGCTTGTAGAGTTTCTGCTGAAAGGTCTGCTGTTAGTCTGATAGATTTACCTTTATAGGTGATCTGACGCTTCTCTCTAGCTGCCCTTAACAGTTTTTCTTTCATTTTAATCTTGGAGAATCTGATGATTATGTATCTTGGAGATGACCTTCTTGTGAAGTAACTTTCTGGGGTTCTCTGCATTTTCTGAAATTGAAAATTGCCACCTCTAGCTAGATTGGAGAAGTTCTTTTGATGATATCCTGAAATACATTTTCCAAGTTACTTCCATTCTCCCCATCTCTTTCAGGGACACCAGTGAGTCATAGATTCTATCTCTTTACCTAATCCCATATTTCTCAGAGGTTTTGTTAATTTCTTCTCATTCTTTTTTCTGTATTCTTTTCTGACTGTCTTATTTCAGAAAGCCAGTCTTCAAGCTCCGAGATTCTTCCCTCCACTTGGTCTATTCTGCTACTAATACTTGTGATTACATAATGAAATTCTCATATTGTGTTTGTCAGCTCTATCAGGTTAGTTACATTCTTTTCTCTACTGTCTACTTTGTCTGTCAGCACTTGCATTGTTTTATCATGATTTTTAGCTTCTGTGCATTGGGTTTCAATGTACTCCTGTAACCCTATGATCTTTGTTCCTATGCATGTTCTGAATTCTGTATCTGTCGTTTCAGCCATCTCAGTCCTGTTCAGAACCCTTGCTGGAGAAGTGATGTGGTCATTTAGAGGAAAGAAGGCACCCTGGCTTTTTGAGTTTTCATCATTCTTGTGCTGATTCTTTCTCACCCTTGTGGGCTTATGTACTTTCAATTTTTGAGGTTTCTGACCTTGGGATGAGTTTTTTTTTTTTTTCTTTTATCCTATTTGATGACTTTGAGAGTTTGATTGTGGTTTAAAATGGATTCAGCTGACTGGCTTTATTTCTGGGAGATTTTAGGGGGCCAGTGCTTAACTGCCAACTCCTGGACTGTGTGTTCTAAGTCTGGGGGACTTGTATTGGGCCCTGACTTTATTCTCTTGCTCTTTGAGGTTTGGAATCCACTGAACTGGGGGAGGAGGACGAGGTGTGGCAACCACAGCAGAGTGGTAGCAGGTGCTGAGGTGCCTGCCTCCCTGCAGGCACTCACCACAGTGACAGAGGCAATGCAGCTGGAGGGGGAGTGAGCCCCTACTGGAGACAGTGCTGGACGTGGTGCTGGTTTGAGGAAGGTGTGCTGGTGGGTACAGGTCTAGGTACCTTCTCTCTGCCCTGCAAGCAGGAGTCATGATACTATTTTTGTTTAAAGAAATCCAACACACCCACACACGTGTCAGGAGCAAGGATTGACAGGCTATACCCCAAGATGTCAGTGATTATCTCTGAGTGATAAGCTCATAGTGATATATGATGTGGATGATATGTTTGTCCTATATCTCTAGGTTTTCCACAACAATAATGTATTACTATTGTAAATATAAATAGATAAAATGAATTTAGTAGCACTCATTTAGTTGATAGGTAAGTGGCCAGCCACTAGCCTTCTGATTGTTATAGATTTCACATTTCTGAATCCTAGGGCAGATAATGTAAAAAGGATATGCAATTTTTAAAAAACAAACTGTCCAGTGGACCTATAGATTTTATTTTCCAATTCAAGTCTATCTACCTCGTATTTGGTGGAAAATTCTTCTGGATTCTGGCAATCTGAGACCTGCTGAGCCTTAGAGTTTGTCACTGAGACTTTGTCTTCTTTGTGTCCCTTAAAGACATTATTTTGGGGGTTGGGAAGAAGTTGTGTTCGAATATGCAAGTCAAGATTCCATTCTAAGCCAAATCCCCCAAGCAATGCTCAGATTCCTCGGATAACCTTGGGCATTGTACTTCCTTTGGGCTAGTAGCTTTGCTCTTAACTAGGATATTTTGAGACATGCAAGAAATACATTGTCATAATGGACAGATGACTCATGATTCCACCAGTTTAGGGTATGATAATGGTAAGTGAGGCAATCAGTATCGACTTTCAGCTTATTTTCTCAATAGATCATGCCATTTCTTGCAATATCCTTGCAATATAGTTTAGCATTGGTGAGTCCAGAATTATTCAAACGATTTTGTGTTATTCAAATGATTTTGTGTAACCCAGGTAAAGCACATAGGGATACAAAATTCACTCAGTATACAAAATAAATATAGCAAATTGTAAGTAATCTTTATTATACAAAATTCTATGCTTGACCACAAGGAATTTATATTCCTAAAGAAGAGTCCCACAACCTCACTGAGCTGAAAGTCCTTTCTACAAATTCACTTTTAGTAATGTATTTAAGAAAATTCTTACTCAAATGATCTCACTTTTGTAAATTAATCCCCAAATCTGCACTGGTATTTCTATTAAAGATTAATTCCACTAGGTGGAGATATTTGCTCAATTTTGTGGTTCACACTAACGGATACAGGAGTAGAGAAATCTATTAAGCAAAGGAATGTCTCAGAAACAAGAATAATAGCCTGGGGCCTTCCAAGACCTGTTGCTTTGCCTTGTAATCATTTGGCAAAATGTATACACTTTGCTACGTGGAGTTTAGTGTTTGCTTTTAATGATTATAAAAGAAAAGTGGCAGGTTTCTAGGCTTACAGTATACAATTTTTTATTTTGTTTGAATACTTATAACTTTTAACCACTATGGTTTGAATAGACTGTTAACTAGACAGCTTAAGTTTTCTCCTTTAACTGTTAGACAGTTCTTGCATTAACAGTGATATAGTAATTAAGTGTTCATAACAATAAAATAGGTTCTATTTTCACCATGTTTTAGATATATTTAATTAAAACAATAATGGCCCTTATTAATATATAAATACTGTTGTTTGATACTTTAATCTTTATACTAATAACTTTATGAAAAATGGTACCTTGTCAAGTCATAGGGAAGCAATTTTTTTAAGTATAACAAAGATGTATGTGATAATTCTTAAATTAAGAAAAGTGTAAGGCCTAAAATACTAGGAAGTTGTTTGTTCAATTTGAAGTTTTTCTGTGGTGATCTTGGGTTTCTACTTTTCTGTTTTTTATTGGTACCAACATAATATGGAAACAATCTTCATAGTTAAGTAAGAAATTCATCTGCTCCTCTTTATTTTGTATTTGAAGTTATAATATTCTGTGCCATCAGTTAATTGACTTCAAGGAAATAAGGCTCTGAAACATTGAACTCTCTCAAAGCAGCCTGGTTCTTTTTTTTTGCCGTTGGTTTTCAAAACGTCTTTTGTGTATGAGCACCATTGTCTCTAGTTTTGTTGTTTTAAAGATACTCTATTAATTACCTACAGCTGTTCTCATAAATTGATTAAAAACACAACAGACTTTTGTCCTCTAATTCCTTAGAGAAAAGTTAGCAATTGACGTTTTCTTTTTTTTCATCTTAAAGATATGGGAAAGGGAAGACCAAATCAGATGTGTAGAAATGTATTAGAAAAATTCTGGTTTTTAGTATCTAATAGATCATGTCTAGTTTTTGAATAAATTTAATTTTTCATTTAAAGCAATTGCTTGGTATACATTGCAGGTGTAAGATGTAAGTAAGTAAGTAAAAGTAATATTTCTCATTTGCCCACTCGTCTAACAACTGATTTTCTCTCTAGGATGAAACCCTGGCCCGCCAGTTGGTGGAGCTAGGCTACCGAGGGACTGGAGAGAGAGTGAAAAGGGAAGATTTTGAAGCAAGGAAAGCAGCTATAGAGATTTCAAGGTTGGCTGAAAGAGCTCAGCAAAAGTAAGTGTCTATGTTCCAAATCCAGATTTTATGTTATATTCTAGACCTCTGGAGTAATTCAATTTCGTTTGCATTGTTTAATTTAGAAGCACTGGCTGGAGCAGGTAAAACTTGGAATATCCTAAGCATGTGTTCCGCAGATGAGGAACTGAAGCAACTGTTATATGCTTGCAATAAAGCCACATGCAACTTCAAGCTACTAATTTAAGAAATATAAATACCAAAATATGGTCATCATACCAATAAAGTCTTGTTAAAAAGTAACTTGATGTTATTGGTTTTATGCATTTATATACTAAAAATATGAGTGACTTTTGCCTTAGAATTCTTTGTGTTTTGAGGTCTGTAAATCTGTAGTATCATTTGTGTTCTCATATTTTTCTAAGCATTAATTCATTAAACTTTATTAATAATCACTAACTTTTGTTTATATGCCTAATTTATATGTTAGTATATAATATGTGGTTATATTAAACATAAATCTAATGATATACGTTAAAACATATTATGAAAGAGATATATTCCTAAAGTGAACTGCATCAAACTTGTAAGGCAATTTTATAAAGACATAAGTAGTTGACAAAGTAATAATCTATTTCATTTTTAAAAGTGGATCATTAAAGTATAAATGCTGGGGAGAATAATTACTTAGAAATCAGTATACTATTATGGGATAACATCTTTAAAATTACCCAGTAATTGTGAGCATAAATTTCCATGTATGCATTATAAACATAATATTTGATAGTGGAATGTGCTTTGGTCCTGGGACTATTCAATTAGAAGTGACCATTTTAATGGTAATTGTGTTTCAGAACCATAGTATACTGAAGTTTAACATACTGATATTTGGGAATATATTAGTTTTCTATTGCTGCCATAACACATTATTACAAATTTGATGACTTAAAATAACACATTTATGGCCAGGTGCGGTGGCTCACGCCTGTAATCCCAGCACTTTGGGAGGCCGAGGCAGGCGGATCACGAGGTCAGGAGATCGAGACCATCCTGGCTAACACGGTGAAACCCCGTCTCTACTGAAAATACAAAAAATTAGCCGGGCGTGGTGGCGGGCACCTGTAGTCCCAGCTGCTCGGGAGGCTGAGGCAGGAGAATGGCGTGAGCCCAGGAGGCGGAGCTTGCAGTGAGCCGAGATCGCGCCTCTTCACTCCAGCCTGGGCAACAGAGCGAGACTCCATCTCAAAACAAAAAACAAAAAACAACAAAAAAAACCACACACATTTCTTTTTTTTTTTTTAAATTTATTTATTATTATTATACTGTAAGTTGTAGGGTACATGTGCATAACGTGCAGGTTTGTTACATATGTATACTTGTGCCTTGTTGGTGTGCTGCACCCATCAACTCGTCATTTACATCAGGTATAACTCCCAATGCAATTCCTCCCCCCTCCCTCCTCCCCCCTCCCCATGATAGGCCCCGGTGTGTGATGTTCCCCTTCCCGAGTCCAAGTGATCTCATTGTTCAGTTCCCACCTATGAGTGAGAACGTGCGGAAACACACACATTTCTTTATTCATTGTTCTGTCCATACAGTGTGGCTCGGCCGGGCCCTCTGCATAGTATATCACAAGGTTAAAATCCTGGTGTTGGCTGGATGACATTCTTGTCTGGAGGTTCTGAGGATGAAACTGCCTCCACGTTCAGTTAGGTTGTTGGCCAAATTCAATTCCTTATGATTATAGGGCTGAGTTCCCCACTTCCTTGGTTGTCATTTGGGGGCTGATCTTTGCTCCTAGAGGCTGCTCATGTTTCCGTTTAAGCTTTCCCACTCCCTCCAGCAACAGTGGGTCAAGACCCTTTTACCCTTAAGATTTCTCCAACTTCCTCTTCAGAAGCTTCTTTCCTGACTCTGGTCCAAGAAATATCTCTCCTTTTAAGGACTTGTGTGATTACACTGGGTCCATCTAACGATCCAGGATAATCTCTCTGTTTTAAAGTCAATAATATTTATATCATCGGCAAAGGCCGTTCGTTTGTTATTTCTTCAGTTTTTAAGTTCAGGGGTACATGTGCAGGATGTGCAGGTTTGTTATAGGTAAATATGTGCCATGGTGGTTTGTTGCACAGGTCATCTCATCACCTAGGTATTAAGCCCAGCATCTATTAGCTATTCTTCCTGATGCTTTCACTTCAACCCAGCCCCACTCTGACAGGCCCAGTGTGTATCATTCCCCTCCATGTGTCCTGTCCATGTGTTCTCATCATTCAGCTCCCACTTAGAGGTGAGAACATGCAGTGTTTGGTTTTCTGTTCCTGTGTTAGTTTGCTGAGGAAAACGACTTCCAGCTCCATCTATGTCCCTGCAAAGGACATCATCTAATTCTTTTGATGGCTGCATAGTATTCCATGGTGTATATGTACCACATTTTGTTTATTCAGTCTATCACTGATGAGCATTTGGGTTGATTATGTCTTTGTTATTGTGAACAGTGCTGCAATAACATATACATGCATGTATCTTTATAATAGAATGATTTATATTCCTTTGGGTATATACTCAGTATTGGAATTAGTGGGTCAAATGCTATTTCTGTCTCTAGGTCTTTGAAGAATTGGCAAACAATAATTGAATAATTTACACTCCCACCAACAGTGTAAAAGTGTTCCTTTTTCTCCACAGCCTTGCCAATGTCTGTTTGTTTTTTTTTTTGACTTTTTAATAATCACCATTCTGACTGGCATGAGATGTTATCTCATTGTGGTTTTGATTTGCATTTCTCTAATGATCAGTGATGATGAGCTTTTTCTTGTATGTTTGCTGGCCACGTGTATGTCTTCTTTTTTTTTTTTAATTTATTTATTATTATTATACTTTAAGTTGTAGGGTACATGTGCATAACGTGCAGGTTTGTTACATATGTATACTTGTGCCATGTTGGTCTACTGCACCCATCAACTCGTCATTTACATCAGGTATAACTCCCAATGCAATCCCTCCCCCCTCCCCCCTCCCCATGATAGGCCCCGGTGTGTGATGTTCCCCTTCCTGAGTCCAAGTGATCTCATTGTTCAGTTCCCACCTATGAGTGAGAACATGCGGTGTTTGGTTTTCTGTTCTTGTGATAGTTTGCTAAGAATGATGGTTTCCAGCTGCATCCATGTCCCTACAAAGGACGCAAACTCATCCTTTTTTATGGCTGCATAGTATTCCATGGTGTATATGTGCCACATTTTCTTAATCCAGTCTGTCACTGATGGACATTTGGGTTGATTCCAAGTCTTTGCTATTGTGAATAGTGCTGCAATAAACATACGTGTGCATGTGTCTTTATAGCAGCATAATTTATAATCCTTTGGGTATATCCCCAGTAATGGGATGGCTGGGTCATATGGTACATCTAGTTCCAGATCCTTGAGGAATCGCCATACTGTTTTCCATAATGGTTGAACTAGTTTACAATCCCACCAACAGTGTAAAAGTGTTCCTATTTCTCCACATCCTCTCCAGCACCTGTTGTTTCCTGACTTTTTAATGATCGCCATTCTAACTGGTGTGAGATGGTATCTCATTGTGGTTTTGATTTGCATTTCTCTGATGGCCAGTGATGATGAGCATTTTTTCATATGTCTGTTGGCTGTATGAATGTCTTCTTTTGAGAAATGTCTGTTCATATCCTTTGCCCACTTTTTGATGGGGTTGTTTGTTTTTTTCTTGTAAATTTGTTGGAGTTCTTTGTAGGTTCTGGATATTAGCCCTTTGTCAGATGAGTAGATTGCAAAAATGTTCTCCCATTCTGTAGGTTGCCTGTTCACTCTGATGGTAGTTTCTTTTGCTGTGCAGAAGCTCTTTAGTTTAATTAGATCCCATTTGTCAATTTTAGCTTTTGCTGCCGTTGCTTTTGGTGTTTTAGACATGAAGTCTTTGCCCATGCCTATGTCCTGAATGGTACTACCTAGGTTTTCCTCTAGGATTTTTATGGTATTAGGTCGAACATTTAAGTCTCTAATCCATCTTGAATTAATTTTCGTATAAGGAGTAAGGAAAGGATCCAGTTTCAGCTTTCTGCTGATGGCTAGCCAATTTTCCCAGCACCATTTATTAAATAGGGAATCCTTTCCCCATTTCTTGTTTTTCTCAGGTTTGTCAAAGATCAGATGGCTGTAGATGTGTGGTATTATTTCTGAGGACTCTATTCTGTTCCATTGGTCTATATCTCTGTTTTGGTACCAGTACCATGCTGTTTTGGTTACTGTAGCCTTGTAGTATAGTTTGAAGTCAGGTAGCGTGATGCCTCCAGCTTTGTTCTTTTGACTTAGGATTGTCTTGGAGATGCGGGCTCTTTTTTGGTTCCATATGAACTTTAAAGCAGTTTTTTCCAATTCTGTGAAGAAACTCATTGGTAGCTTGATGGGGATGGCATTGAATCTATAAATTACCTTGGGCAGTATGGCCATTTTCACGATATTGATTCTTCCTATCCATGAGCATGGTATGTTCTTCCATTTGTTTGTGTCCTCTTTTATTTCACTGAGCAGTGGTTTGTAGTTCTCCTTGAAGAGGTCCTTTACATCCCTTGTAAGTTGGATTCCTAGGTATTTGATTCTCTTTGAAGCAATTGTGAATGGAAGTTCATTCATGATTTGGCTCTCTGTTTGTCTGTTATTGGTGTATAAGAATGCTTGTGATTTTTGCACATTAATTTTGTATCCTGAGACTTTGCTGAAGTTGCTTATCAGCTTAAGGAGATTTTGGCCTGAGACAATGGGGTTTTCTAAATATACAATCATGTCATCTGCAAACAGGGACAATTTGACTTCTTCTTTTCCTAACTGAATACCCCTGATTTCTTTCTCTTGCCTAATTGCCCTAGCCAGAACTTCCAACACTATGTTGAATAGGAGTGGTGAGAGAGGGCATCCCTGTCTTGTGCCAGTTTTCAAAGGGAATTTTTCCAGTTTTTGCCCATTCAGTATGATATTGGCTGTGGGTTTGTCATAAATAGCTCTTATTATTTTGAGGTACGTTCCATCAATACCGAATTTATTGAGCGTTTTTAGCATGAAGGGCTGTTGAATTTTGTCAAAAGCCTTTTCTGCATCTATTGAGATAATCATGTGGTTCTTGTCTTTGGTTCCGTTTATATGCTGGATTATGTTTATTGATTTGCGAATGTTGAACCAGCCTTGCATCCCAGGGATGAAGCCCACTTGATCATGGTGGATAAGCTTTTTGATGTGTTGTTGAATCCAGTTTGCCAGTATTTTATTGAGGATTTTTGCATCGATGTTCATCAGGGATATTGGTCTAAAATTCTCTTTTTTGGTTGTGTCTCTGCCAGGCTTTGGTATCAGGATGATGTTGGCCTCATAAAATGAGTTAGGGAGGATTCCCTCTTTTTCTATTGATTGGAATAGTTTCAGAAGGAATGGTACCAACTCCTCCTTATACCTCTGGTAGAATTCAGCTGTGAATCCATCTGGTCCTGGACTTTTTTTGGTTGGTAGGCTATTAATTATTGCCTCAATTTCAGAGCCTACTATTGGTCTATTCAGGGATTCAACTTCTTCCTGGTTTAGTCTTGGAAGAGTGTAAGTGTCCAGGAAATTATCCATTTCTTCTAGGTTTTCCAGTTTATTTGCGTAGAGGCGTTTATAGTATTCTCTGATGGTAGTTTGTATTTCTGTGGGGTCGGTGGTGATATCCCCTTTTTCATTTTTAATTGCGTCGATTTGATTCTTCTCTCTTTTCTTCTTTATTAGTCTTGCTAGTGGTCTGTCAATTTTGTTGATCTTTTCAAAAAACCAACTCCTGGATTCATTGATTTTTTGGAGGGTTTTTTGTGTCTCTATCTCCTTCAGTTCTGCTCTGATCTTAGTTATTTCTTGCCTTCTGCTAGCTTTCGAATGTGTTTGCTCTTGCTTCTCTAGTTCTTTTAATTGCGATGTTAGAGTGTCAATTTTTGATCTTTCCTGCTTTCTCTTGTGGGCATTTAGTGCTATAAATTTCCCTCTACACACTGCTTTAAATGTGTCCCAGAGATTCTGGTATGTTGTATCTTTTTTCTCATTGGTTTCAAAGAACATCTTTATTTCTGCCTTCATTTCATTATGTACCCAGTAGTCATTCAGGAGCAGATTGTTCAGTTTCCATGTAGTTGAGCGGTTTTGATTGAGTTTCTTAGTCCTGAGTTCTAGTTTGATTGCACTGTGGTCTGAGAGACAGTTTGTTATAATTTCTGTTCTTGTACATTTGCTGAGGAGTGCTTTACTTCCAATTACATGGTCAATTTTGGAGTAAGTACGATGTGGTGCTGAGAAGAATGTATATTCTGTTGATTTGGGGTGGAGAGTTCTATAGATGTCTATTAGGTCTGCTTGCTGCAGAGATGAGTTCAATTCCTGGATATCCTTGTTAACTTTCTGTCTCGTTGATCTGTCTAATGTTGATAGTGGAGTGTTGAAGTCTCCCATTATTATTGTATGGGAGTCTAAGTCTCTTTGTAAGTCTCTAAGGACTTGCTTTATGAATCTGGGTGCTCCTGTATTGGGTGCATATATATTTAGGATAGTTAGCTCTTCCTGTTGAATTGATCCCTTTACCATTATGTAATGGCCTTCTTTGTCTCTTTTGATCTTTGATGGTTTAAACTCTGTTTTATCAGAGACTAGGATTGCAACCCCCGCTTTTTTTTGTTCTCCATTTGCTTGGTAAATCTTCCTCCATCCCTTTATTTTGAGCCTATGTATGTCTCTGCATGTGAGATGGGTCTCCTGAATACAGCAGACTGATGGGTCTTGACTCTTTATCCAGTTTGCCAGTCTGTGTCTTTTCATTGGAGCATTTAGTCCATTTACATTTAAGGTTAAGATTGTTATGTGTGAACTTGATCCTGCCATTATGATATTAACTGGTTATTTTGCTCGTTAGTTGATGCAGTTTCTTCCTAGCCTCGATGGTCTTTACATTTTGGCATGATTTTGCAATGGCTGGTACCGGTTGTTCCTTTCCATGTTGAGTGCTTCCTTCAGGGTCTCTTGTAAGGCAGGCCTAGTGGTGACAAAATCTCTAAGCATTTGCTTATCTGTAAAGGATTTTATTTCTCCTTCACTTATGAAACTTAGTTTGGCTGGATATGAAATTCTGGGTTTAAAATTCTTTTCTTTAAGAATGTTGAATATTGGCCCCCACTCTCTTCTGGCTTGTAGAGTTTCTGCCGAGAGATCTGCTGTGAGTCTGATGGGCTTCCCTTTGTGGGTAACCCGACCTTTCTCTCTGGCTGTCCTTAGGATTTTTTCCTTCATTTCAACTTTGGTGAATCTGGCAATTATGTGTCTTGGAGTTGCTCTTCTCGAGGAGTATCTTTGTGGCGTTCTCTGTATTTCCTGGATTTGAATGTTGGCCTGCCCTACTAGGTTGGGGAAGTTCTCCTGGATGATATCCTGAAGAGTGTTTTCCAACTTGGTTCCATTTTCCCCCTCACTTTCAGGCACCCCAATCAGACGTAGATTTGGTCTTTTTACATAATCCCATACTTCTTGCAGGCTTTGTTCATTTCTTTTTCTTCTTTTTTCTTTTGGTTTCTCTTCTCGCTTCATTTCATTCATTTGATCCTCAATCGCTGATACTCTTTCTTCCAGTTGATCGAGTCGGTTACTGAAGCTTGTGCATTTGTCACGTATTTCTCGTGTCATGGTTTTCATCTCTTTCATTTCGTTTATGACCTTCTCTGCATTAATTACTCTAGCCGTCAATTCTTCCACTTTTTTTTCAAGATTTTTAGTTTCTTTGCACTGGGTACGTAATTCCTTCTTTAGCTCTGAGAAATTTGATGGACTGAAGCCTTCTTCTCTCATCTCTTCAAAGTCATTCTCCGTCCAGCTTTGATCCGTTGCTGGCGATGAGCTGCGCTCCTTTGCCGGGGGAGATGTGCTCTTATTTTTTGAATTTCCAGCTTTTCTGCCCTGCTTTTTCCCCATCTTTGTGGTTTTATCTGCCTCTGGTCTTTGATGATGGTGATGTACTGATGGGGTTTTGGTGTAGGTGTCCTTCCTGTTTGATAGTTTTCCTTCTAACAGTCAGGACCCTCAGCTGTAGGTCTGTTGGAGATTGCTTGAGGTCTACTCCAGACCCTGTTTGCCTGGGTATCAGCAGCAGAGGCTGCAGAAGATAGAATATTTCTGAACAGCGAGTGTACCTGTCTGATTCTTGCTTTGGAAGCTTCCTCTCAGGGGTGTACTCCACCCTGTGAGGTGTGGGGTGTCAGACTGCCCCTAATGGGGGATGTCTCCCAGTTAGGCTACTCAGGGGTCAGGGACCCACTTGAGCAGGCAGTCTGTCCCTTCTCAGATCTCAACCTCCGTGTTGGGAGATCCACTGCTCTCTTCAAAGCTGTCAGACAGAGTCGTTTGCGTCTGCAGAGCTTTCTGCTGCTTTTTTTTTGTTGTTGTTGTTGTGTAGCTGTGCCCTGTCCCCAGAGGTGCAGTCTACAGAGACAGGCAGGTTTCCTTGAGCTGCTGTGAGCTCCACCCAGTTGGAGCTTCCCAGCAGCTTTGTTTACCTACTTAAGCCTCTGCAATGGCGGGCGCCCCTCCCCCAGCCTCGCTGCTGCCTTGCAGGTAGATCACAGACTGCTGTGCTAGCAATGAGGGAGGCTCCGTGGGCGTGGGACCCTCCCGGCCAGGTGTGGGATATGATCTCCTGGTGTGCCTGTTTGCTTAAAGCGCAATATTGGGGTGGGAGTTACCCGATTTTCCAGGTGTTGTGTGTCTCAGTTCCCCTGGCTAGGAAAAGGGATTCCCTTCCCCCTTGCGCTTCCCAGGTGAGGCGATGCCTCGCCCTGCTTCAGCTCTCGCTGGTCGGGCTGCAGCAGCTGACCAGCACCGATCCTCCGGCACTCCCCAGTGAGATGAACCCAGTACCTCAGTTGAAAATGCAGAAATCACCGGTCTTCTGTGTCGCTCGCGCTGGGAGTTGGAGACTGGAGCTGTTCCTATTCGGCCATCTTGCTCCGCCCCCACGTGTATGTCTTCTTTTGAAAAGTGTCTGTTCATGTAGCAAAGGACCTTTTGGTATGTAATGCAACATATTCACAGTTCTTCGGATTAGAGAATGGATATCCTTAATCCCATTGATGTGAGAAAGGGGCATTCTGTTTATCACAGGTAATTTATATAAAATCTCAGGAATTTACTGAACATAGTTATTCACTATCAACTTCTATTCTTGGAAAATTGAAACGAGGCTAGTATTCTGTGTACAATGTAATGTTTGTAATGTGTCTTATGTAAAACATCAGGGAGAGTCTTTTCTTTTTGTGAGAATCAATAAATGTCTATCAGTCAGGAGCAGAAGTGGAAATATTTTTGTGAGATTTTACAAGGAATTCATGTAAATTCACATGCGATTTTATGAGTGATACAAACTATTTCATATCAAGAGTTATTCATGTTTGAAGTCTAAGTTCTATCCACATCACATGTCCATTTTGTGTTTAAGCATCAAAGTAGGTATTTCCTCTATGCAATAGTCTCTTTAACTGGTCAGAGCTGGAAGTCATCAGGTTACTTATGAGCCAGTTTTGGGAGACTAATCCCCATTCAGAGCTGCTAGAATTTGAAGGCCCTTTCATCTGCAGATCTTCTCTGGTCGCCTTTGTAATAGGATGGGTACCATATGCTGTCCTTTGCCCCATGTGGTAGTCCATTCCCTTCCGGGTTAATTTAGTGTCGTTGACAGCAGGGCCAGCAGATGGTGTCCTAGAGCCAAATATGTCCTGTGCCTGTATTTGTTGGAGGATCACTTTGAAAATATGCATGAACATCTGACTGCCTGCCAGCTGGCAACTTGGAAACACTTGGTTCCACTATCAGATCATCTTACATTAACTTCTTTAATATGCAGGTGAGCAACTCCAAGTAGATCACAATTGTTTGGTCTAGCAATCATAGAGCACCTATTTTGAGAAGTGCTGGTATCTAGGAGTATGTTAGTTACTCACAATAGCTTCATAGGGGAAAAAGTCTGGAGAGATGAAAGTTAAAGATATCAGGAAGGTTTATTTTGATTAGGGATGTTCTAGAAGAAGGCAAAAATGTTAAAAATTATTTTGGGCTTCTGTTTAGTCTTTCACAAATATAGACAACCATAGTGTATTAGGCGCTGTCCTGTAGGGTCTGGGAATACAATAGAACACAGACTTAGTTCTCACCCTCAAGAAGCTTGAAGACTAGAGAAATGAAAGGCATTACATTGTTGGTGGGAATGGAAAATGGAAAACAGTTTGGCAGGTCTTCAAAAAATTCAACGTAGAGTTACCATATGACCCAGCAATTCTACCAAACACATATTCAAGGGAATTGAAAACCTAAGTCCACTTAAAAATTCATATACAATTTTCAATAGCGGTATTATTCATAGTAGTTAAAAGGTAGAAATTGTCCAACCCATCAACTGGATAGTGGATTAAAAGTTTCGTACCTAAGTATAATAAAATATTATTCAGTCATCAAAAGGTGTAAAGTAGTGTTACATGCAACAACATGAAAAACCTTGAACACATTAGGCTAAGCAAAAGATGCTAGAAAAAAGAAGACTACTTATTGCATGACACCATTTATATAAAATGTCCAGAATCAGTAAATCTGTGGAGACAAGTAGATTCATGGTTTCCAAGGGTGGGATGGAAGGGAGATTGGATGATGACTACTAATGAATATGAGGTTTCTTCTTGGTGTGATAAAATGTGTAATTAGATATTGGTGATAATTGCATAACTTTGTAAATATACTAAAATCTATTGAATTGTGCACCTTAAAAGGGTGAATTTATAGTATGTGATTTAAATTTCAGTTCAAAAAGACAATTGCAATGGAAGATGGTAAATGCAATCGTAAGTACTGTGGCAACATTTTGAAGTAATACAAAGTTAAGATTTGTGAAGAATAAGAAAAGTTCTTCTTGATGTTTGACCACTAAATTGATTCTTAATGGCTCAATTAGAGTTAATTGGGCAAAGATGGGTGTGAGTGAATACATCCATTTTGCCTCAATCCTACGATAAACTCCCCTTATTCACAAATTATTTTCTTTACTTTTTTGTCTTAATTTGTACCTGTTCCTTCACTAAGCCCTTTTTTCCTGCAAAAACTGTATCAACTAGAGGCACCCATTTCAACTTTTATTGGGTTGGTCTCCAAGGTGATGATGTAGGGCAGGGTTGGGGGATAGAGTAGATTCTTCATTCTCCTAGCCTTCTCATCCTTTGCTTCAAAATCATCTCTGCTCCACTATTATATAAACATTTCTGATTTATTCTCCACTGAGATTCATGCCACTGGTTATAGTGGCCATAAGACAGAAGCTATAGAGGCTGGAAGAAAGGATGGGAGTAATTTAGCTGATACCCATTTGTCAGGACAGGGAATTCTCTCCCCCAGGGACTGGCCATGGTTTTCTTTCATAAGTGCCAGATAATTTCTATTTATAGTGAGAAGTTCAGCTGATTGCCATGTGGTGGAGAGATGGAACTTCAATGTTTGTGACACATATTGACTATTGTGTTCCTGGAGCCTAGTTAGTAAGTAGTTATAACTGAGTCATTCCTCAGGCTGGATACTTTGCTGGATGAGCTTGTAAGATCATCAGTCTCTTCACTTTGGGTCACCTTATCTTGTTGGGAAATGAATTCACCCCTCTTAAAACTGATTCTGAGATAATGACCTTATTTTGCTAGAGCACAGTACCTGAAATGTAGATGATCAGAGTAAGTGGTAGCCCTGATGGATTGTACAATTTTACTGGTTAGCTATTGCCATCTTCTTGGAAGACTATGAGATGAGTGTTTGGGAATTACTGTAAGGATTCACTTGATAGGAGTCTCAGATGCTGTACATACATGGATCCCTATGATCTTTTTGTACTTGATGAAGAGGATTTCTATGGTGATTTAGAGTAAGGTTCTTGTGCCCTTTATTCTCAAGTATATCTGGAATAAAATGTAAAAGCTGAAAACATCTCCAGCCTTTCTTATGCTATTCAATCTAGTTACTTTAGCATCTGTTAAATTCTACTTTCTGGTGTAATTTATAGTTATCTGGAAATGTCTGTTAACTTATAAAATACTTTTAATTTTATGGAGATGAGCACTTTGGGAGGCTGAGATGGGAGAATTGCTTGAGCCCAAGAGTTCAAGACCAGCCTGGGCAACATAGTGAGACCCCAAATCTTAAAAAATAATTATGGCGATGAAGTCGGATAAAATTCCAGTTTGTTTTATATAAGAATGGCTTTATCCTGTCAACCTTGTTTTATTTTTGTATATCATTTTATGATAAAAACTGAATATCATATACTTGAGAATTAAATTAGAAAATTTATATATTTTAAGTGTTTGGTGAAATAATTTTAACTTTTTGCTTACTTTCAAGTATCATATTTTTAAATAGCTATTCTCATGGTTTGTTGCTTTCCAACCAAAACAATACAATTGTGATTTGTTGCAGATTAGCATCTCCAGGAAGTAGACAATGAGAATTAGGAGTGCACAAGGTTTGTTGAGAAAGCAACACCTGTGAAAGGAAAAGTGAGGAAGCAGGAATGAGCAGGATCAGAGCCCTAACCTCAAACTTTCAGAGACTCTTTCAGCGCAGTAGAGAGCTGCACAGTACAAGTTATCCCACATGGGATGAAATAGCCAGGCCTTAGTACCTCCACTGTACTCATTGGCTGGGGAACACTAAGAAAAGTTGAGGCTGATCTTGAAAGGGTTAAAAGCTGGAGGCTGTCCGCTCACCAAGCTCCTCACAGCTGGCAGAAATTCCTTTATACAAAGTATATCTGAGTGCTGCATATTGTAATCTACAGATCCACTTCATGTGCACATGGAGCAGCTCCTCCAGAGCACAGAGGCCTCTCTTCATGAGAGGAAACTCACAATAAAGTCAATGAGGTGAGCTATCATTTCGTAATCTCCCTCTTCCACTATCCATTCTAAATCTCCTGCCTTTGGCTATCATCTTTCCAGGATTTTGTGATGTGACCCAAAATCCTTATTCATAATTGGTCTGAGGCCCTTATCATCCTACGCTACTCTGGCCCATGTTGATACATTTGTCATTCTCATTTAAAATTTAGGAAGAGTGTATGAACAGATGCCTAGGTGGTTCATGTGAGTTTGCCATGTATTCTTCCCTATCCCTATTCTGTAACTGCAGTCCTTCTTTTTGCTGATCAGCATCAGTTACTCTTTACAAGATCATGTCTCCTCTTCTTGCCTGCTGCTTCCTGGGCACAAGATGCCCAAGGTGCCTAAGTGGCAGCCATAGCTTGTAGTTCAGTGAGACACCTGCTGTTTTCCTTAGTACCCTAGTGCATGCACGTCAGATTTGAGTAGTATTGCTGCTGAGCTGGAGATTCAGTGGTGCCTTCAGTGAACATTCCAGCACTTTTAGCTGACAGCTTCTGGATAGTGCATGCATAATATGACCAGAGGATCCCATGTTCATGAACACTCTCCTGTACCTTTTTGCTATACAATGGGTGTATCAGTTCATTCTTACACTGCTATAAAGAAATATCTGAGACTGGGTAGTTTATAAAGAAAAGAGGTTTAATTAATTCATGATTCTGCAGGCTGTACAGGAAGCGTGGCGGCATCTGCTCAGTTTCTAGGGACACCTCAGGAAACTTACAATCATGGCAGAAGGTGAAGGGGAAGCTGGCAGTTCACATGGTCAGAACAGGAGGAATAGAAAGGTGGGGAGGTGGCACACACTTTTAAACAGTCAGATCTCGTGAGAATTCAGTATTGCAAGGAGAGTACCAAGGGGGAAATCTGACCCCATGATCCAATCACATCCCATCAGGCCCCACTTTCAGCACTGGGGATTACAATTTGACATGAGATTTGGTGGGAACACAGATTCAAACCATATTATTCTGTCCCTGGGCTCCCCAAATCTCATGTCCCTCTTACATTGCAAAATACAATCATGCCTTCCCAATAGTCCCCCAAAGTCTTAACTCATTCCACCATTAACCCAAAAGTCCACAGTCCAAAGTTTCATCTGAAACAAGGCTAGTCCCTTCTGCCTATGAGCCTGCAAAATCAAAAACAAGTTAGTCACTTCCAGGATACAATGGGGGATAGGCATTAGGTAAATACTCTTGTTCCAAAAGGGAGAAATTGGCCAAAAGAAAGGGGCTACAGGCCCCATGCAAGTCTGAAACCCAGCAGGGCAGTCATTAAACCCTAAAGCTCCAAAATAATCTCCCCTGACTCTAAGTTTATATCCAGGGCATGGTGATGCAAGGGGGGCTCCCAAGGCCTTGAGCAACTCCACCCCTGTGGCTTTGCAGATTCACTCCGGCAGCTGCTCTCACATGCTGGCGTTGAGTGCCTGTGGCTTTTCCAGGCGCAAGGTGCAACTTTGGGTGGCTCTACCATTCTGAGGTCTGGAGGATGGTAGCCCTCTTCATACAGCTCCACTAGGCAGCACCCCGGTGGGGCCTCTGTGTGAGAGCTCTAACTCCACATTTCCCTTCCTTACTGCCCTAGAAGAGGTTCTCTGTGAGGGTTCCGCCCCTGCAGCAGGCTTTTGCCTGGACATCCAGGTTTTTTCATATATGCTCTGAAATCTGAGTAGAGGTTCCCAAGCCTCAATGTTTGCATTCTGTGCACTTGCAGTCCTAACACCACACTGAAGCTTCTCTTGCATCAAGGTACTATTATACCCATTGTGCTTAGGTAGCCTAGGTATGCAACAGGGCTTTTCTGCATTCAGCCCTGGAATGCATTGGAGAGCCACCACTGAACTTCTTAATGATTCTGATGCTTCAGTAACCAGCACATTTTTTATGCTGTTAATGACTGGCTATCTTCTGGGTTCCTCTATAGACCATGATCTTCTGGTGGGTTTTCTGATCTCACACAATATGTTTCTTCTAGGATTGCCATTTTCCTGAGCCTTTTAATCTCTTCCTCAAAAGTCTCTCTCTGAAATTTAGGCCTTTGAACTGCACTCAGTGTAGGCCATTGCTTGTTCCAGGTTTCTTGGAGTCACGCTAGCAGAGTTTGCACCATCTTCTGGGGTCCTTACCAGAATGCAATGCCCTGTGTTCTGAGAAAGTGTCCTGTCAATAAACTCTGACTTATTTAGTCTTATTTCTGCTTTCTTTGACCTAGAATCCCCAGAATCTAGCCCAATGAGTCCCTCTAGTCTTGTTGGGACAAGTCCTAGGTCTTGCAGTATATTTGGGATAATATTCCTTTTTTTCTTATCAGACCCACCATGTCCCTATCTGTGACTTGACCATATTATCGGCCGGGTGGCCAGAAGTGTAACTCTGATAAGGGAACTGGGGATATCTCCTGAGGCACACACCTGCTTTTATGTGGGAGAAAGGCCTCTATTTTCTTCTTACATTGCTGCTGCTGGTGGTGGGGGTTTGCTAGCTCTTATTGAAGAGCAGTGGGCTCCTTCTTTAGGCTCAGAAGATTTAGAGACCTGGGAAGGTCAAATTTTTCAAAGACATCTACTCAGTTGTCCCTATCTCATGTTTCAGGAGCTGAGATTTTCCTAATCAGAGCTCTAATTTTGGTGTAACATACTTGCCCCCGCTGAACATTTGACTGCCTTTGGAACTTAGTCACTGTGACAGTCAAATCCTGGTTTGATCTTCATCTTATTCTGCTTGCCCACTGCATGAAATGAAGGCTTCTTTGTAAGCTGGCAAATAGTCTCTGTGCCTCTTGAGACTTTGAATGCCTGAAATATCCTATTGGCTAGGGAATTACCCTTCAGTGGCATGACATCCCAGCTTAAAGCATATGAATCTTTTATATGTTTGCATATGACTTTGTCCTGCGCCTGTTTGCATATGACTTAACTGCGGGGATGTGGCCAGGGATGTGGACCTCATTACATCTTATTTGCCTTGCCCACTTCATGAAATGAGGGCTTCCTTGTAAGCTAGTAAAGAGACTGGCAAATTCAGTGCTAGAGTGGCTCCAAGAAACCTGGAACAAGCAATGGCCCGCACCAAGTGCAGTTCAAAGGCCTAAATTCCAGAGAGAGACTTTTGAGGAAGAGATTAAAAGACTCAGGAAAATGGCAATGCTGGAAGGTACATATTGTGTGAAAACAGAATACTCACCAGAAGATCATGGTCCATAGAAGAGCTCAAAGGATACCCAGTAATTAAGGCCATTAACTTTTGCATTATTAACCCATAGGGCATCAATGTAATTAACAACTACTTCCATTGTTCATATATTCATTAATCTCACAAACATTTTGAATGCCTGAAACATCCTATTGGCTAGGGCATTCCCCTTCAATGGAATGGCATCCTAGCTTACCACATCCGAATCTTTTAACAACTGGACCACACCTTGAGTTGGGCCTATCTGCACATGACTTCGCTCCAGGGATGTGGCTGGGGATGTGAACCTCATTACCAGAGAACTCATGGTGAGTGATCCAATCTTCAAGCCTCATCTTGCTGTTTCAGGCTGATCCACATGCAATCTGTCACAGACTAGCCTCTCTGAAATAAAGTTAAGAATTCAAAACGTTAATTGAGAAGCATTAAAGGTAAAAGGAAAAATGTGGAGGCAAGGTTGAACAAGGGCAGCTTTTAGACCTTAATGCCCATGGACAAAGTCTCTTTCAAACTAATGAAGGGAATGCAAAGCAAAGATTGCCTGCTAGAGGGGCTCCACATTTGGTGGAAATGGTTAGGTTCTTGAACCTCCAGTTTCCTCAGTGCTTTGTGTGGGCCACCCAGAAAACAATATGTCATGAGCTCAATTGCTGAGGCTGACAAAGAAAGAATTAAGAACCAGAAGCTGTCAGCTGACTCTACTACTGCTAGCTAGGTTGCACATCCGTTATTTTTTATAATTCATTTTTGAAAGTTAGATGTATTGATTTTTAAAGTGCTTAATTCAGTGAGTTCTGACAAATGTATACAGTAGTGTATACAGTAGTATCACTCTCACCACAATCAGGATAACATTTTCATTACCGCAAAAAGTTTCCTCATGCCTGTTTGCATTTACTGTATTCTTTGTAGCCCATGACAAACCAGCCATATGATTTCTGTCCCTATAGTTTTGCCTTTTTTTTAGAATGACATATGAATGCAGTCATAAATTATGTTGTCTTTTTCTCACTAATCATAAAGCTTTTGAGGCTTTTCTATATGGTTGCATGAATGATAAGTTTGCTTTTTTATTGAGTAATATTGCATTTTCTAGTTGGATAATAGTTTGTATACTTATCTGTTTTCCAGTCGATGGATAATTGGGTTATTTCTAGTTTTTTCCAAATAAACTTCCTATAAATATTTTACAAAGGTCTTTTTAAGGAAATATATTTTCATATATCTTAAGTATATACCCAGGAATATGATTACAGATTCATGTGGCAGCTGTATGTTTAATTTTATAAGATACTGTTAAATTGTTTGTATAGTATCTGTATCAGTTTACTCTCTCCTTAGCAAGGTATTAGAGTGCCAGTGGTCCACGTCTTTAAGAACACATGGTATTGACAGTTAAAAAAATTTAGCCAGTATAGCAGGTGTATTTCCCTAATGACTAATGATGCTAAACATCTTTTTTCTTCTTTTTTGTTGACATGGAGTTTCACTGTTTTCACCCAGGTGACAATGCAATGGCATGATTTCGGCTCACTGCAACCTCTGCTTCCCAGGTTCAAATGATTCTCCTGCCTCAACCTCCTGAGTAGCTGGAATTACAGGTGCCCGCCACCACACCTGACTAATTTTTGTATTTTTAGTAGATACGGGGTTTAACCACGTTGGCCAGGCTGGTCTTGAACTCCTAACCTCAGGCGATACACCCGCCTCGGCCTCCCAAAGTGAGCATCTTTTTATGTGCTTATTTTCCACCCATATCTCTTCTTTGGTGAAATGTTTTATTGATTTTAAGTGTTCTTTATATATTCCAGTTACAACTTTTTCATCAGATATGAGTCTTGCAAATACTTTTTCAACATCTGTACCTTGTCTTTTTATTTAATAGTGTCTTTTGTGTGACACTATTCCCAATAGCAAAGACTTGGAACCAACCCAAATGTCCATCAATGATAGACTGGATTAAGAAAATGTGGCACATATAAACTGTGGAATACTCTGCAGCCATAAAAAAGGATGAGTTCATGTCATTTGTAGGGACATGGATGCAGCTGGAAGTCATCATTCTGAGCAAACTATCACAAGGACTGGAAACCAAACACCACATATTCTCACTCATAGGTGGGAATTGAACAATGAGAACACTTGGACACAGGATGGGGAACTTCACATACTGGGGCCTGTCATGGGGTGGAGGGAGCCGGGGGGTATAGCATTAGGAGATATACCTAATGTAAATGATGAGTTAATGGGTGGGGCACACCAACATGGCAGATGTATACATATGTAACAAACCTGCACATTGTACACATGTGCCCTAGAACTTAAAGTTAATTTAAAAAAGTGTGTTTTGAAGAGTGGATTTAAATTTTGATAAACCCCAGTTTATCAGTTTTTCTTTATGATTTATGCATGTGTGTATTTCTTCATGTCCTGTGTAAGAATTATTTGAATTCCTAGTTACAGGTATCTTTCCTATATTGTCTCTTAAAACTTTAGAGTTCTAGGTTTCACATTTAAGTTTGCATTAATAATTTACTTTAAACTAATTTTGTAAATTTTGTTAGGTAAGGGTCAAGGCTTTTTATTTTCTAATTTAAATATCCAATTGTTTCAGCACTATTTATTGAAAAGACTATTCTTTTTCTATTGAATTTTTTAGGTACTTTTGTTGAAAATTCTTTGATTGTGTATGTACCTGTCTATTTTTTGTGGATTTCTATTCTATTCCACTGATTTGTATGTCTATCTTTATGCCAACATCACATTGCCTTTAAGTTTTAAAATCAGGTAACATGAGTCCTCAAACTTTTTTTTATTAATTGCTTAAAATTCTGGTTCCTTTGCTTTTCCATTTGAAGTTTAGAATCACCTAAATTTGTAGAAATTACCTTGTTGATTCCTACAAATAAGCCTGCTAGGATTTTGCTAAAACAGGTATCAATTTAGAGAGAATTACATCTTAACATATTGAGTCTTCTGATCTATGAATGCTGTAAATCTCTTCATTTATTTGGGTTTTATTTATTTCTATCATCAATGTTTTGTAGCTGTATTGATCTGTTTTCATGCTGCTAACAAAGACATACTTGAGACTGGGAAGAAAAAGAGGTTTAATTGGACTTACAGTTTCACATGGCTGGGGAGGCCTCAGAATTATGTTGGGAGATGAAAGGCACTTCTCACATGGCAGTGGCAAGACAATACTGAGGAAGAAGCAAAAGTGGAAACCCATGATAAACCCAACAGATCTCATGAGACTTACTCACTATCACAAGAATAGCATGATTCAATTACGTCCCCTGGGGTCCCTCCCACAACACCTGGGAATTCTGGGAGATACAATTCAAGTTGAGATTTGGGTGGGGGCACAGCCAAATCATATCAGTAACTTTCAGTATCTTGTAAATATTTTGTTATGTCTGTCCCTAGAAATTTCATTTTTTAATGCTCTTGTAAATAGAATTTTTAAAAGTCACTTTCTAATTGATTATTGATAGTATATAGAAATAAAATAGATTTTTCTCTGTTAACCTTGCATCATGCAACTTTCTTAAACTTATCAGTTCTACTGGCTACTTTTTGTGTGATTTTGTATGCAGAAGATCATAAATTAAACCTTTTATTTCTCTATATCTAATTTGTATACTTTTATTATTATTATTTATTTTTCATTCTTTAATGCACTGCATAAAACCTCCAAGATAATGTGTAATAGAAGTAGAGAAGGGGATATTATTGTTTTTTTCTCAATTTTAAGAAGGCATTCCCATTATTAAATATGTTAGCTGTAGTGGGTTTTTTTTGTAGATACTCTTTATCAGTTTGAGGATGTCTCCTACTAGTCCTGGTTTACCAAGAGTATTTGACATAAATGGATGTTAAATTTTGTCAGATGATATTTTTCTGTTTATTGAAATAATCCTATGGTTTTTCAGGTTCTTTACTTTCAGTTTGTTGATAAAGTGATTTACATTGATTGATTTTTCAAAGGTTTAACCAATCTTGCATTCCTGGGAGAAACCCAGTTTGCTCATGTTGTATATGTAATGTTGGATTAAGTTTGCTACTATTTTGTTGAGAATGTTTATATCCACTTAATTAAGTAATTAATTAATATTTTGACGTTCTGTTTATTTTTTTCATTCATTTTATGTAGTTGTCTTTAGTCTTTTTGTAAGGCCTTTTCTGATTTTGTTTCAGGGTAATTCTGACTTCAGAAATAATTTAGGATGTTTTACTTGCTCTTCTAACTTTTTGGTAATTTGTAGAGTTGATATTATTTCTTCCTTAATTGACTGGTAGAGTTCACCAGTGAAGCCTTCTACCACTGGAGTTTTCTTGGAGAGAAGGATGATAACTACAAACTCTATTTTTAAAATATATAATAGGGAATATCAGGTTCTTTCTTTCTTTCTAAATATGTTTGTAGTTTGTATTGTTCAAGGTATTCGTTCATTTCACCTAATCAATCTATAGGCATAAAGTCATTCTTAATCTCTTGTTATCATTTTAATATATGTAGTAAAATCTGTAGGGATATTCATTTTTTATCCCTGATATTACTAGGTCATTTTTAATCTATCAGTTTTAATGATCTTTTTAAAGAAACAGCTTTTTAACATGAATTGTTTTCTCTACTATTTTGTTGTTTTCTATTTTATTGATTTCTGCTCTTATTTTTATTATTTCTTCCTAGTTGCATTGTGATTAATTTGTTTTTGTTTTCTAGTGCTTTAATGTAGAATATTAGTTTATTGATTTTAAACTATTCTTCTGCTATACAAACTTGAAATTCCATATGTTTTCCTCTATGCACTGATTTAGTTGGATTTCACAAATTTTGATGTTTGATGTTTGTTTTTATTTTCATTTCTATGTTTATTTTAATTTTCACTCAATTCAAAAGACTTTATAATTTCCTTTATAACTCTTGAAGTATGTTGTTTAACTTCTAAATGTTAGAAAATTTTTCAAAATGTCATTTTGATATCAATTTGTAGTTAAATTCTATTATGGAAGGAGAGTGTTTTATATTCTTTGTGATTTAATTCTTTTTACATTTATTGACATTTACTTTATCTTCCAGTATATGGTCTATCTTAGTTGATGTTACAGGTTCACTTGAATGTGTATTCCCTCTTGTAGGTATATTTTTAGAATTGCTATTCTATTTAGAATACCAATTAAGCCAAGTTGCTTGTTGTGTTGTTCAGGCCTTGTGTATCCTTACTGATTTCCTGTCTACTTATTCTAGCTATTACTTAGAGATGGATATCATTATGTCCAACTATAATTAAAGGTTTACCTGTATCTTTTAAAATATTATCTTTTTGATTTATGTATTTTGATATTCTGATGTTGGATACATATACTTCATGATTTTTTATTTCTTCTTGAAATAAAATTGAGCTATATCATTGTTCAATATCATCTTCACTCTTGGCAAGATTTTTCTGATATTTATGTAGACACTCAAGCTTTCTTTTAAACAGTATTTGCATGATATTTTTTCCCTCCTAGCCTCTTTGAGCCTAAAATAAATTTACAAAGCTTAAAATAAATTTACGGAGAAAACTATACAGACAAAATCCAATGTTGATGACAGCTTGCTAGTAATTAAAGAGCAAATAAAATTACATTTAAAAAAATTATGACCATTTTCTTCAGAATATAATTTAGATTCTCAATTTTTTTTTTTTTTTTTTTTTTTTTGGTAGTGGAGTCTCGCTCTGTTGCACAGGCTGGAGTACAGTGGCATGATCTTGGCTCACTGCAACCTCCACCTCCTGGGTTCAAATGATTCTCCTGCCTCAGCCTCCCGAATAGCTGGGGTTACAGAAGCATGCCATCACACCTGGCTAATTTTTTGTATTTTTAATAGAGACAAGGTTTCACCATGTTGGCCAGGCTGGTCTCAAACTGCTGACCTCAGGTGATCCACCCACCTTGGTCTCCCAAAGTGCTGGGTTTACAGGTGTGAGCCACCACGCCTGGCCTCATTTTTGTTCTTACTTTAGCTATCTGCTTAAATTTTATTTATTCAGTCAGTAAGCATCTACAATCTCTTTGTAAGCAAAAAGTTCTCTTCTAAGATTTTGTTTCACTTTACTTGGCCTCTGCTACTGCTTTTAATGAGAGTTTATGCATTTCTTAAAATGTTCCCTTTCTTTGGCCTTTATTACTTTGTAGCCTCTTATTTGTCTTCTAGATGTTCTAATATCTAGTATAATTGTTTTACCATTTCCTTTTCTCTCACTAATTTGGATCTCTCCTAAATGACATTTCTCTCATTTACACCTCTTTTATATTCCACTACTTAAATATGTCACACACTTTTATGTCTTCTATGAACTTTGGTCAGATGTTCAAGCATGTCTGTTCTTCTGGGCTTTTAGCTCCATATCTACTTCTTATTGTTATTTTTTGTCAAACCAATAACAAAACGCCTTTTAAAATAGGTCATTATTTTTCTTTCACTGAATTCTACTTCCCATGCCAAAATGCCATTTTTATTATGATAATACAATCTTTTTGACCTTACAGATTTTATATTTTAGAGTATCTTCAAAATCTCCTTGATGAAAAATTCTAATTGGTAATGAAAACTGGACTCTTGCTGATTCTTTTATTTATAATTACTCTTAACATATACATTTTAAAAATTATTCTTATAAATTGCTAATCGAGTCAAACCAATTGACTTGGTTTGTTGCAATGCCTTACCTGGTTGTTCGGTCTGAACATCCTTCATAGTTCTTTATGATCTGCTGCCCGATTATGCTTCTGGGAAATTGTTTCAAAACATTTCCTTCCTCTTGTTCCTTTTTCCTTCTACTGTCTTCTTTCCTTCTATCAGCTATCTATAGTCTGCATTCCTACAGAAGAATTTGAGGCAATTGACAAGAGAAATGTGTATATCTTATAATAAAAAGATTTTAAAAGATGGAGAGAAAGAAAAGGTTGAAGAAATGGAGTGAAGCTGAGGTTGAGGCTAGTGTTCAAAATGTATGCCAGATTTAAAAGAGAAAAATAAGCTAGCCGTATGCAACAGATTGAAACTGGACTGCTTCGTCACCCCATATTCAAAAATCGCCTCAAGATGGTTTAAAGACTTAAATGTAAAACCAGGAACTATAAAAACTCTGGAAGACAACCTGGGAAACACCATTCTGGTTATAGAAATGGGCAAATATTTCATGATGAAGAAAGCAATTGCAGTGAAAGCAAAACTGCTTGTCAGTCAGAAACAATTGCAATGAAAGCAAAAACTGACAAATGAGACCTAATTAACTACAGTGTTTCTGCATAACAAAAGAAACTATCAATAGAGTAAGCAGACAATCTACAGATTTGGAGAAAATTTTTGAAAACTATGCATCTGACAAAGGTCTACTATCCAGTATCTATAAGGAACTTAAACAAATTTACAAGGAAAAAACAAACAATCCCATTAAAAAGTGGGCAAAGGACATGAACAGACACTTTGCAAAAGAAGACATCCATGCAGCCAACAAGGATATGAAAAAAAGCTTGTATCACTAATCCTTAGAGAAATGCAAATCAAAACCACAAATGAGAATATCTCACATAAGTCAGAATGGCTATTACTAAAACGACAAAAAATAACAGGGTGTGGAGAAAAGGGAACGCTTACACACTGTTGGAGGGACTGCAAATTAGTTCAACCATTGTGGAAAGCCTCGTGGCAATTCCTCAACAAGCCAAAAACGGAACTACCATCTGACCCAGCAACCCCATTACTGGGTTTATATTTATATTCCCAAAGGAATATAAATCATTTTATCATAAAGACACTTGCACATATATATTCACTGCAGCACTATTCACAATTGTAAAAATATAGAATCAACTTAAATGCCCATCAATGACAAACTAGATAAAGAAAATGTGGTACATATACATCACAGAATACTATGCAGCCATAAAAAATAATTGGATTATATTCTTTGCAGGGACATAAATGGATATGGAGGGCATTATCGTTAGCAAACTAATGCAGCAATAGAAAACCAAATATTGTATGTTCTCACTTATAAGTGGGAGCTAAATAATCAGAACACACGGACACAAAGAGGGGAATGACAGACACTAGGGCCTACTTGAGGGTAGAGGGTGGGAGGAGGAAGAGGAACAACAACAACAAAATAGCTATTGGATACTAAGCTTAGTACCTGGGTGACAGAATAATCTGTATATTAAAACCCCGGGATATAAGTTTACTTATGGAACAAACCTGCATGTGTACCCCAGAATATAAAATAAAAGTTTAAGAATAAAAAAAGAAAGAGAATTATTTACATCACATAATTCAGTATCCACCCAGAACAAGAAAGCCATTGAGCAGGTGAAGCACAGATATTTCTGACTGTAACATCTAAGATTAATTTTTCTTTCAAGGAATTGTATAGTGAGAACCTAGCATGACAGAGTGAATCATAATTTCCATCAACATTTTAATAGATAATAAAATACCAAGTTTTACAGAAAAAGAGCAACTCTGTTTTGACCTGTAGGATCAATAATAAATTTTGTAATGTTTGATTGTAATAGTCTTGACGTTATCACAATAGTCTTGGATTACCTTCCTTGCTGTTTAAGAAAAAAGCAGCTTTCCACTTAAAGACCCTATCAAATTTTCTAATGTATTTATCAAAATGTATCTTTCATTATTATTTGTTAAGCAACTATATTAAACAATTGTCTTAAGTTGACATTAGCCATAAGAGACACTGCTGTTTGTGCTTTTGTTCATTCAAATGATTTTATCTGTTTTTTATTTTCTTGTTGTTGTTACCTTTCCCTCATTAGAATTTCAGAAGACACTGATTTTCAAGAATTAATATTGTCCTTGTACTGTTTTCGATGTCCACTTGATTGGGCTCTGATGAGACATTCAATATAACATGGTAGAAGATCTTAGCAAGTTTTCTATAATATAGTTAGTTACAAGTCTTAAGACACCATTGAATATGCTTGGCTTTTACTTTCATTCAAAATGTTTTACCTAGATAGGACTCATTCTTCCTCCCAGGATTGTTTTCATTTTTTTCATCTTCCTTTAGCCATTCCTTACAATCTCCTGCTGTCCCTACAAATGCACACAAATACATCAAAGATGTGAATCTGTTCTACTACCTAATTGCTCATATTTTCTACTAACCAGAGGATCAGAACTTTTAACTCATATAATGTAAAGGATGATTGGTAGGCATAGGGACATATATTTTTATTTTTTCTGGTAAGGACTATGCTGAGAATTAAAAACAAAATTATTTAGTAGTTTCTATATTACTCATAAATATTTTGAATAATGTTGCTATTAGGAAGCCAATCTTGAGTTTATGAAGAGTCTGGCATTAAGTTAGTAATGTTTCACTTGTAATTTTTCAATGAAACTGTCAAGTTATATCGTTGACATAAAGAACTTATTTTGTCTACATTGTTAACTACTTGTGATCTCCTGGGAGCTGGGGTAAGCTAGAAAGAAATAGACTTGCTGTAGTATCTATTTCAGAGAATGAGAGGAAAAACACCTATCTAGTGATCAAATAGGACAAAGAGTTTCATGCATGACTTAGGAGAGGTAAATTGAAGGAAGGAAGGAAATTGTTCAGAAAAATTAGTACATGAACCAAGAATTTTGAAGGATTCATTGTATTTGTTTCAGGAAGCAAAGTTGATATCAACTCCCACTTCCCACTCCCTTTTTAGTTTAAGCACCTTAGAAACATAGAGTTGAGTAAATGTGCTCCTCATTCTATAGCATTATTACCCTGAGTCCCTGCTGGATTCTTTTTTAATTAAATTTTATTTTAAAATGTTTTCCCTCTTTATCCCCCTTTTATTTATTTATTTAAATCAACACATGAAAAATTATATATATATTTGTATGTATTTGCTTACATTCGTTTGAAAAATTATATATATTTAGGGTATAAAAAGTGATGTTTTGATATACGTATACATTGTGGAATGATTAACTCAAGCTATTACATACCCATCATCTCACATCCCTATTATTGTTTATGATGAGAACAATTAATATCCACTCTTTCAGCAATTTTTGAGTATACTACGCTTCATTATTAATGAAGCCGCCATGCTGTGCCATACATCTTGAGAACTTATTCCTTCTGTGTGACTGAAACTTTGTATCCTTGACCAATATCTCATTCCCCATCCCTCTCCAATCTCTGGCAACCATTTTCATCTCCATTTCCAATTACATTTCTTTTTATCCACATACAACTACTCCAGAATATTTATTTTCTTTTGTTTTATTGTTTTCATACGTTTATTTAAACATGTGCTTTTCTAGAAAAAAATTGTGATTACATTTATACAGAAATATGAATTACACTACATATTCTTTCTTTCTCTCTCTCTCTCTCTCTTTCGACAACATTTATTGAGTAAGCCCCTGGCATATTTCATCAAACTGGATCCCAGGACAACCCTATGAGGTAGTAGTATTGTAAGCCCCATGGTACAGATAAGGAACACGGGGCTCAGAGAGGTGAAGTGACTTGCCCAAAGTCACACAGCAAATGCTTGACAACTCTTGGATTTGAAGCCAGATCTGTCTCATAGCTAGCCGTGACACTTGAGTGCCTCCTAAAAGCCTACATCACAGAGCTGTTGGAGAACGCTGTGGAGAACTGTCTGAAAAGGTTCAACAGATAAACTCCAAAGAGTTTATGGCAGGCCTCCTGAAGAGCAGCTGACTGGAGCCCACCCAGAGGCAGCCTGGAGGCAGAGTGGTCAGGACTGCCCTGTCTTCTCTTCCAGGGGGCCCAACTACCAGCCTAGACCAGCAGGATGCTGGGCTGCTGAGGCTTCAGCCATTTCTCTGTTGCCATGGCTCTGCCCAGGAACTGTGGGCGGCCCTGCCCCTGACCCCAGAATGTTGCAGGGCTTTCCAGCAGGAGAGGGGACACAGGAAGGCGGCCATGGGCCAAAGTTTATGAATGACATTCAGAAGGATTTCTGCCAGTGACTCGATGGCTCGCTTCCACTGGGAAGGATCTCCAGTCTGCCCCCAGGGAACCTGGACCCAAACATGAGCATCAGGCCTGCCCCGGAAATGGACACCCCAGGTCCGTCACTCTGAGGCCTGGATGTAGACGGGCACAGCGAGCATGGCACATGGGCCCTTGGTCCCGGCCTGCAGCTCCGCCAGAGCCAGGTTGGAGCCCAGCCCCTGAGCGTGTCCAGGTACCATCAGCTCAGGTTCCGCACCCACCACACCACCCACGACAATGGACAGCACTGCGTCCGGCTCTGCAAAGGGTGGCTTGCCTGGGACCGCCTCGGGTACCAGGCCAGCCCCTGTGTCCTTCAGCTCCTCCAGCCTCAGCGGGTCAGGCAAGGGGGTCACCACCTTGCGCCCACCACTGCCGCCACTGCGCGGGGCTGCCATCCTCTGGGGGGCGGGTGAGGCGCCGGGTTTGCAGGTCCTTGTCCTTTTGATGGCTGAGACGACAGCGGCGATCTTTGAGGTATTTGTGGCGGAAAAAGCCCTTGGCGCAGCCAGCCCAGCGGAACTTGTAGTTGCCCGTGTGGGCGCGCTGGTGCTCGGCGAGGTGGGCACAGCGGCTGAAGGACTTGCTGCACAGGGCACATTTGTGGAGCTTCATGCCGGAGTGGGAGAGGATGTGGGCCTTCAGCTTGTCCGGCCGGTTGAACTTCTTACCGCAGCCTGTGTGCGTCGATAAAGGGTATTTGCATTTCTTGAAACGCTGGTCGATCAACATGTGTCTCTTAAGTTTGTCCTTGCGGTTGAATGCAGACTCGCACACTGAGCATTTGTAGGGCTTCTCGCCTGAGTGGATGTGAGCGTAGTCTGAGGTAATGCTCCTGCCGGGAGGACTTCTTGCACACCTGGCACTTGAACCTGCCCCCGCTGCCGTGGGTGGGCAGATGACGCCGCAGGTAGCGTTCACAAGGAAACACCTTCTAGCAGTGTAGGCAGGGGAAGTTGTGGGTGGCGGTCTGCAGGTGATGCTCCAGGGCCTCTGTGGTGGGTATTTGATGATACATTTGACACACTTGTCAATGGCGCTTTCCCTCTTGGGGCTGTGCTGTAGCAGGAGGCTGTGGGAGTGCTGGTGCACGCCCAGGTGGTACAACGAGGGGAAGTCCTTGCCGCAGAGGTGGCAGGGGTAACTCAGCTCCTCCTGGTGGCTCTTGATGTGCTCCAGAAATGTGTTGAACTTTGGGAAACAGCTTTTGACCACATACTTGTACACCTGCTTGTTCCTATGCTGGGTCATGTGAGACTTGAGCTGGAAATAGGTGCTGAACTTGCTGGGGCAGAACTGGCACAAGTAGGAGCTGTAGATGAGGACTACATGCTTGGGTTCCGGCTTGGCCCCCTCGCCCTTGCCGGCTGTGGACAAGGCCTGGGGCTGTGGCGCGCTCGGCAGGGGCTGGCCCAACCCTGTATTTTCCTCATCCTCCTGCCTACTGAGGTTCAGGGCCAAGACCTGTACGGTCACAGAGTTTCCAGACATGGTGCCGCCACTGTGTCCTGGAGGCCATACCTTGGGGGTCTGCCTGTGTTTCCTAACATTAGACTTCTGGGCAAAGGCAGGGCCACATGCAATTCATTGGAAGGGCGTCTCATGGGTGTGGTTTCAGATGTGCTGCTACAGGTCCAAGTTTTTGATGAATGACTTGTCACAGTATGGGCACTTGAGTTTCTGAGACTTTGGCTTCCCTGCAGCTTCCGGGAGTCCCCTGGCACCTTTAGCCCATGGGGTCTTCAGTATTGGTGGAGAGTCAAAGGTGACCACAGTGCCCCCGGTGGCGCTGGTCATGGGGCGGCAGGGTTTGGTCCTTTGGGTTTGAATCCCTGTTTGCCAGGGCTGTACGCTGCAGGGGTGGGGTATACTGGAGCCTCCACACACTGGTTTGGCACCTCCAGGGGTGGGTAGGTCTGCATCCCCAGCACCTGGATCTCCACCGTTCCACTCCCAGCCAGGGGTGCAGTAGCACTGTACACCTTCACTGCACCATTCCTACCAGCATTGGGATGTGCAGGGGGGCCCAGGCCCTGGGGTGGAGGTAGCGAGGGCTGAGGTGGTGGTGGTGGGGGCAGTGGTGGAGGAGGCAGAGGAGGGGGTGGAGGCTGGGTGAGGTAGCTGGGGACAGAATGTATGTTCAGGCTGCTCTGCACAGGTCGGGGGCCCTAGGGCATAGGCTGGTCCAGGGATGTGAAGGTTGAAATGACAAACATGTGTTTGTGTGTGTTTAACATGGAAAGTTTCTTTTTATAAGCTCTTTAATAAGACAGATGATCTTACCATTTCTTTCTTCTTTATCAAATGTTGAACGACATTTAAGAAATTTCTAATATGAAATCCTCCTTTTATGCCCGGGATAAGCTCAGCTGGATCATTTATTATCTTTATTATTCACTGCTGGCTTGGGTTAGATAATAATTTATCTGCATTGTCTTTTGGATTTTCTACCCGGTATTATCTGTTAATCATTCCTATCTAGTATTACAATAACGAACAATTTTTTCTCTTTAGAGCTTCACTTTCTGATCACCCTACAACCCAACTTATTCCATCTCCGGGTTTGAGTTAGTCTTTCATAAGTCCCATTTTAAGAGTCTAAGGATTTATTAAAACACACTCCATTATCATAGTTCTGATCCTACGCCTGGGAAACTAAAAATTAAGGCAATTCTCAGCTGTTGAACATTGTAGTCCAAGCAAGAGACCTGTGCTTAGAGTGACCAAAGACCAGAGCAGAAATTGAATGGCATTTGAGGAGTGAATAACAAATTGAATATATTTTTAGTTGCATCAGGGCAACAGGGATAAGTAGAGTGATAACTCTTTAGCTGAAATGTTTATTTGAGGACAAAGGCTTGATTCTGTCACCGAGAAAACAAAATAACTGAATGACTCATATTCTGATACCACATTGGCTGAGTTCATTAGAGGTGTTACTTTGTGCCTTTATTGCTTAACTGATAATAAAAATAGCTAACCTTATCGAGCACATTCAAATATTCAGGCAGTACTAAAATCCTTTTATAAGCATTTACTTATTTAATTCTTCAAACACATTTCATGGATGTTGAAATTGAGGCACAGAAGGTTAAGAAAATTCCTAAAGTCTTTCAATTAACATGTAGTAGAGCTGGAATTGAAATTGAAGCGTAGTGTCTCCAGAGCCCGTGGTGGTTTACAGTTTAATAATTGACAACCAAAGTGATTTATCCAGATTTATTAACATAGATTTATTGAGGTATAATTGACAACAATTATACATATTTATGGTATGCAATGTGATATTTTGAAATACATATACATTAGGAAATGATTATTATAATCAAGCTTATTAACATTTCCATCATAATACCTTTATTTTGTGATGAGAATGTTTAAGGTCTTAGCAAATTTCAAGTATGCAATATGGTGTTATTAACTCTAGTTGCTATTCCATACATTGTATCTCCAGAACTTACTCATTCTAGATTACTGAAACTGTATACCCTTTGACTGACATCTCCCAATTTCCCCTACCCCCCAACCCCCTGGCAACCATCTGTTCTCTGCTTTTATGAGTTTTACTTTTTATATTCCACATATAAGTGAGATCACACAGTATTTGTCTTTCTGTGCCTGGCTTATTTCTCTTGACATAATGTCCTCCAGGTTCATAGTGATGTTGCAGATCATAGGATTTTCTTCATTTTAAAGGCTGAGTAATTCCCTCCTCTCTCTCTCTCTCTCTCCCCCTCTCTAATATATATATATAATATATATATATAATAATAATATATTATATATATTATTAATATATATATATTAGAGAGGGAGAGAGAGAGTGTGTGTGTGTATATATATAGAGAGAGTATATATATATACACACACACACACACAAAACACACATATATCCTGCATTTTCTTTATTCATTCATCTATTGATGGACACTTAGGCTGATTCTGTATCTTGGTTCTTGTGAATAATGCTGCAGTGAATATGGGAGTGCAGATATCTTTTTAACATGCTAATTTCATTTCCTTGTATACTCAGAACTTGGATTGCTGGATTATGTGGTAGTTCTATTTTTAATTTTTTAAGAATCTTCATAGTGTTTTGCATAATGACTATACCAAGTTGTATTCCTACCAATAGTATGCAAGGATTCCCTTTTCTCCACATACTTGCCAAAGCTTGTTATCTTTTGTCTTTTTGATAATAGTCATTCTAACGGGTGTGAAGTGTTATCTCACCGTGGTTCTGATTTGCTTTCCCCGATGACTAGTGATGTCGAGCACTTTTTCATGACAATCACATACTGTGTAACAACATTTTGGTCAATGACAGACTGATGCAAGGTGGTCCCATATGACTATAATGAACCTGAAAAATTCTTATTTCCTAGTGATGTCATAATGCAGTGCATTACTCATGTTTGTAGTGATGCTGGTATAAACAAACTACTGTGCTGCCAGTCATATAAAATTATGTCACAGATGCTGGGTGTGGTGGCTCATGCTTTTAATCCTAGCACTTTGGTAGGTTAAGATGGGAGTATTGCTTGATCCCAGGAATTTGAGACCAGCCTGGGCAATATAGTGAGTCCCCCATCTCTACAAAAATTACAAAATTGGCCAGGCATGGTGGGAATGCCACAGACAGACACTCAATGCCAGTCAGTGTAGAAAGCTGGGAGAGGGTGTGTACCCCAAAAAGTCACAGGGGTGGAGCTACCCAAGGCCATGGGAGCACACCTGTTGCATCAGTGTGACATGGAGTCAAAGGAGATCATTTTGGACTTTGTGACCTGGATTTGAGACATGGAGTCAAAGGAGGTCATTTTGGAACTTTAAAATATGACTTCCTTATTGGATTTGACTTAGCCCTTTTCGACCTTATAGGCCTTTCTTTGGCCTGTCGCCCTTTCATTTTGGCCAATTTCTTCCATTTGGAATGGGTGTGTTTACTCAATGCCTTTACCTGCCTTGTATCTAAGAAGTAACTAACTTGCTATTGATTTTACAGGCAGGCTCATAGGTGGAAGGGACTTGCCTTGTCTCAGATAAGACTTTGGGCTTGGACTTTTGGGTTAATGCTAGAGTGAGTTAAGACTTTGGGGGACTGTTGGAAGGGCATGATTGTGTTTTGAAATGTGAGGACATGAGATTTGGGAGGGGCCAGGGGCAGAATAATACAGTTCGGCTGTGTCCGCACCCAAACCTCAACTTGAATTGTAATTTGAATTGTAATCCCCGTGTGTTGGGGTGGGATCTTGGGGAAGGTGATTAGATCAAGGGAGTGGTTCCTCCATGCTGTCCTTGTGATAGTGAGTGAGTTCTCACAAGATTTGATGGCTGTATTAAGGGGCTTTTCCCTGCCTTCACTTGACACTTCTCCTTGCTGCCGTCATGTGAAGAAGGATGTGTTTGCTTCCCCTTTTGCCATGATTGTAAGTTACCTGAGGCCTTCCCAGTCATGCTGAACTATGAGTCCATTAAACTTCTTCCTTTTCTAAATTATCCAGTCTTGGGTATGTCTTTATTAGCAGTGTGAGAATGGACTAATACAGACCCTATCTCAAAAATGAAAAAAAGTGTAGCATATATAATTGTGTATAGTACATACTACTTGATAATATTAACAAATGATTATTTTACTGGTTTATATATTTACTACACTATTTATCATTATTTTAGAGTGCACTCCTTCTACTTATTTTAAAAAAAATTAACTGTAAAACAGCCTCAGGCAGGTCCTTCAGGAAATATTCCAGAAGAAGGCATTGTTATCATAGGAGATGACAGCTCTATGGCTGTTACTACCCCTGAAGACGTTCCAGTGGGATAAGACATGGAGACGGAAGACAGTGATATTGATGATCCTGACCCTGTGTAGGCTTATGCTAATGCGTGTGTTTATGTCTTAGTTTTTTAACAAAAATGTTTTAAAAGCAAAAAAGAAAATACAAATTTTAAAAATAGAAAAATGCTTATAGAATCAGGAGATTAAAAAGGAAAATATTTTATGCAATTGTACAGTGTTTCTCTGTTTTAAACTAAATGTATTACAAAAGAGATAAAAAAGTAAAACATTTTAGAAGTTTATAAAGTAAAAAGTTACAGTAAACTAAGGTTAATTTATTATTTAAGAAAGAATAACAATTTTGTATAACTTTAGTGTAGCCTAGTGCTGTGTTGATAAAGTATACAGTACAGTAATGCCTTAGGCCTTCACATTCACTCACCACTGACTCACTGACTCACTGAAAGCAACTTCCAGTCCTGCAACCACCATTCATGATAAGTACCCTATACATGTATATCATTTTTCGTTTTTTATACATTTTTACAGTACCTTTTATATGTTTAGAAACACAAATACTTATTATTGTGTTCAATTGTCTGCAGTATTCAGTACAGTAACATGCTGTACATGTTTTTAGCCTAGGGGCAATAGACTATACCATATAGTTTAAGTGTTTGGTGGGCTATACTATCTGGGTTTGTGTAAGTACACTCTATGATGTTCAAACAACTACAAAATCACCTAAAGACATTTCTCAGAATGTATTCCTGTTATTAAGTAACGCATGACTATACCTCTTGACCATTTATATGTTGATATGGTTTGGCTCTGTGTCCCCACCCAAATCTCATCTCAAATTGTAATCCCCATAATCCTCACATGTCGAGAGAGAGACTTGGTGGAAGGTGACTGGATCATGGGGGCAGCTTCCTCCATTCTGTTCTCCTGATAGTGAGTGAGTTCTCATGAGATCTGATGGTTTCATAAATGTTTGACAGTTCCTCCTTGACACGCTCTCTTTCCTGTTGTCTTGTGAAGAAGGTTCTTGCTTCTTCTTCACCTTCCTCCATGATTGTAAGTTTTCTGAGGCCTCCCCAAGCATGTGGAATTATGAGTCAATGAAACCTCTGCCCTTTATGTATTACCCAGTCTCTGGTACTTCTTTATAGCAGTGTGAGAAGGGACTAATACACATGTCTTCTTTTGAAAAATATCCATTCACATCCTTTGACTATTTTCTAATAGGGTTATTTGTTTCCTTGTGATTGAGTGAATTCCTTATACATTTTGGATCTTAACTCTTTTTCAGATGTATGGTTTGTATATTTTTTCTCTCATTCTGTAGGTTGTTCCTTGGCTGTACAGAGTTTTTTTTTTTTTTTTTAATTTGATGCAGTCCCATTTGTCTATTTTTGTTTTTGTTGTCTGTGCTTTTGGGGACATCTCTAAGAATTTATTGCTTCCTACAATATCAAGAAGCTTTTTACCTGTTTTTCTCTAGTATTTTTGCAGTTTCAGTTTCTTATGTATAAGTTATTAATCTATTTTGAGTTGGTTTTTACATATATAGGGTGATACAAGGGTCTAATTTCATTCTTCCACACTCAGAGAATCAGTTTTCCAAACAACATTTTTTGAAGAGAACGTCTTTTCCCCAATGTGTGTTCTTGGCGCTTTCTGCAAGGATCAATTGACCATAAATACGTGCATTTATTTCTGGGCTTTCTGTTCTGGTTCATTGGTTTATATGTCTGTTTTTATGCTGGTATCATGATATTTTGATGGCTATTGTTTTGTAGCATATTTTGAAATCAGGTGATGTGCGAGGTCAGGAGATCGAGACCATCCTGGCGAACACGGTGAAACCCCGTCTCTACTAAAAAATACAAAAAACTAGCCGGGCGAGGCGGCGGGCGCCTGTAGTCCCAGCTACTCGGGAGGCTGAGGCAGGAGAATGGCGTAAACCCGGGGGGCGGAGCTTGCAGTGAGCTGAGATCCGGCCACTGCACTCCAGCCCGGGCGACAGAGCCAGACTCCGTCTCAAAAAAAAAAAAAAAAAAAAAAAGAAATCAGGTGATGTGATACCTCCAGCTTTGTTCTTTTTGCTCAAGATTCCTTTGGCTATTTGGGGTCTTTTGTGACACCATTGAAACTTTGTGATGTTTTTGATGTTTTTTTGTTTTGTTTTGTTTTTTTCCTGTTTCTGTGAAAATTCCATTGGAATTTTGAGAAAGATTGTATTGGATTTGTGGATCAAGTTGGAAAATATGCATATTTTTGACAATATTAATTCTTCCAATTCATAAACATGTGATATCTTTTTATTTGTGTTCTCAAATGTTTTCATCAGTTGTATAGTTTTTAATATATAGATACTAATATTTTATCTCATGGTTATTTATGTGTATTTTATTTTCATGCTATTGTAAATGGGATCATTTCCTTAATTTCTTTTTTTTGGATAGTTTGTTGTTAGAGTGTACAAACATAATTGATTTTTCTATGTGAATTTGGTATCCTGAAAATGTACTAAATTTATTAGTTCTAATATTTTTTGGTAGAGTTTTTAAGAAAATGTCACCTGCAAGGAGAGACAGCTCTACTTTTTATTTTCTGATTGAATGTCTTTTTAAATTTTTGTTATTACTTGTTCTTGCCTAATTGCTGTGACTAAAGCTTCCAGAAGTATATTGAATAGAAGTGGCAAGAGTGGTCATCCTTTTCTTATTCCTGATATTAGAGGAAAGCTTTTCACCATTGGATGTGATGTAGCTGTATTTGAGGTACATTTCTTCTATACCAAACTTGTTGAGAGTTTTTATTATAAAAGTGTTTTAAAACATTGTCTAAAGATCAAAGTTTAAGGAAGAAGCATAAAGATTGTGTTTAATGAGTCCTAACTTGATTATTACAAGTTATTAGATGAAATATCTGATTTAAAAATGGTATGATGTAAATAAACCTCTGGCAGTTAGCTTCTCGCTATTTTTAACAATTTGGACTGAAGTATTAAAACTAAATTCAAGCCCATGAAACTGCTTATTTTTAATAAATTCATTGAATCAATCATTTACAAGTATAGTAGTAAACATTCTTCACAACGTAATTATCCTTCAGTTACTGGTGACTGCATTAATTATAATTTAACAGAAAATAATTGACTAGGCCTAGAAAGCCTAAAAAATGGTTTATTTTCTGCACACACACACAAACACACACAGAATGTCTTTCTCTCCTTTCTTTTACTCTTCTCTGCCTTTTAATATATTTAGAGCCACTACTGAGAGAAAATAAGTAAACAGAGCTATAGATGTCTTCCATTGCACTATGTATCACTGCCAAGTTTGTCAGCATTCTCAATTAATTTGCTTAGTTGATAAATTATTTTTTGTGTTTGTTTTTATTTCTATTTAATTGGAAAATTATTTAAAATATAACCGTGTATTTGGTCTAAGGGAAGGGTGATAAAAACCCACTACAGTGATCCTTTACCCCTTTTAGAGTTAGAGATGTTCATTTCCAGCACTCAATAAATAATAGGAAGAAATGTCAGGAGATGCATAAACAGAATTTGTTCCCTTTTTTTATGAGCTGGCTCAGTACACCGTTAAGAGCAAACACCCATGTTTGCCTCAATCATATTTTTATAAACAATCACTGAGATAATATGTGTAATATGTACATTTTATATTTATAATATTCAGTTATTGAGTTCTAAACATTTGTACAGTGCATTTTACTAGCATTGTTATTACTATTAAGGATGGGGAATATGCAATGAATTCTTTTTAGTGTACATTAACCTGGTAGTAGATTTATTCTAATCAAGGTAATTATAAGTGAGCTACATAGTTTGATTTCTTTTTAAAATTTAAATGTTGAGACAGTTTTCAGATGTGGACTTATTTCTTGATTTGGCATAACTTACACATTCTAAACCAGAGGCATTTTTTGGTGTAAGAGGTTAAAAGAATATATATTACATCCTCAAAAGTAATTAACATTATAGAAATAGTAGACTTTTAAAATTAAAATTTAATTCCTCTATTTGTTGGATTTTTGCCAACTTGCAATGTTATGACTTTTTAAATGTGTGTTTTACTTACTTTATATATTGTCTGTCTCTTTACATCTATATGTTGATATAGATGCAATTAGATATATAAAGTTTCATGGAAGTGAATAGTTTGATAGTTTACTGAGTGTATTTTGTATATGATATAATAGTAGTAGTATTTTAACTATCATTTGCTGATGTGTGTCAGTCACTGGGGAGGAGTTTACATGTTTTAACTTGTTTAATGCTCACAACCATCTTGATAGACATGAAATTTTCTCCATTTCAGAAATGGGGAAACTGAGTTGATATGGCTTGGTTGTGTCCCCACCCAAATCTCAGCTTGAATTGTATCTCCCAGAATTCCCACTGTTGTGGGAGGAACCCAAGGGGAGACAGTTGAATCATGGGGGCTTGTTTTTCCTTGCTATTCTTGTGATAGTGAATAAATGTCATGAGATCTGATGTGTTTATCAGGGGTTTCTGTTTTTGCTTCTTCCTCATTTTCTCTTGCTGCCACCATGTATGAAGTGCCTTTCACCTCCCACCATGATTCTGAGGCCTCCCCAATGGAACTGTCAGTCCAATTAAACCTCTTTTTTCTTCCCAGTCCCAGGTATGTCTTTATCAACAGCATGAAAATAAACTAATACAGTAAATTGGTACCAGTCAAGTTGGCCATTGCCGAAAAGATACCTGAAAATATAGAACTGACTTTTGAACTGGGTAACAGGCAGAGGTTGGAACAGTTTGGAGGGCTCAGAAAAAGTCAGGAAAATGTGGGAAAGTTTGGAACTTCCTAGAGACTTGTTGAATGGCTTTGCCCAAAATGCTGACAGTGATATAGACAATAAGGTCCAGGCTGAGACAGTCTTAGACAGAGATGAGCAACTTGTTGAGAACTGGAGTAAAGTGACTCTTGTTATGTTTTAGCAAAGAGACTGGTGGCATTTTGCCTCTGCCCTAGAGATTTGTGGAACTTTGAACTTGAGAGAGATGATTTAGGGTATCTGGTGGAAGAAATTTCTAAACATCAAAGCATTCAAGAGGTGACTTGGGTACTATAAAAGGCATTCAGTTTTATAAAGGAAGCAGAGCAGAAAAGTTTGGAACATTTGTAGCCTGACTATGCAATGGAAAAGAAAAGCCCATTTTCTGGGGAGAAATTCAAGCTGGCTGCAGAAATTTGCATAAGTGGCAAGGAGCCTAATGTTAATTCCCAACACCATGGGGAAAATGTCTCCAGTCCATGCCAGAGACCCTCACAGCAGCCTCTCCCATAACAGGCCCAGAGGTCCAGGAGGTAAAAATGGTTTAGTGGGCTGGGCCCAGTGTTCTTGGTATCCTGTGCCGCAGCTGCTCCAGCCATAGCTGAAAGGGGACAATGTACAGCTTGGACTGTGGCTTCAGAGGGTGGAAGCCCCAAGTCTTGGCAGCTTGCACATGGTGTTGAGCCTGTGGGTACACAGAAGTCAAGAACTGAGGTTTGGGGACCTCCGCCTGGATTTCAGAAGATGTATGAAAATGTCTGAATGCCCAGGCAAAAGTTTGCTGCAGGGGCAGGGCCTTCATGGAGAACCTCTGCTAGGGCAGTGTGGAAAGGAAATGTGGGATCAGAGCCCCCACACAGAGTCCCTACTGGGTCACTGCCTAGTGGAGCTGTGAAAAGAGGGCTACCATCTCCAGATCCCAGAATGGTAGATCTGCAGATAGCTTGCACTGTGTACCTGAAAAAGAAATAGACACTCAATGACAGCTCATGAAAACAGTCAGGAGGGAGGCTGTACCCTGCATAGCCATATAGCCAAGGGCAGAATGGCCAAGACCATGAAAACCCATGTCTTGAATCATTGTGACCTGGATGTGAGAGTTGGAGTCAAAAGAGATCATTTTGGACCTTTAAAATTTGACTGCCCCGCTGGATTTTGGATTTGCATGGGCCCTGTAACCCCTTTGTTTTGGCGAATTTATCCCATTTGGAATGGCAATATTTACCCGATACCTGTACCCCCACTGTATCTAGGAAGTAACTAGCTTGCTTTTGATTTTACAGACTCATAGGCAGAAAGGACTTGCCTTGTCTCAGATGAGACTTTAGGCTGTAGACTTTTGGATTGATGCTGAACTGAGTTAAGACTTTGGGGGACTGTTAGGAAGGCATGGTTTTTTTTTTGAAATGTGAGGACATGAGATTTGGAGGAGGCAGGGGTGGAATGATATGGTTCAACTGTGTCCCCACCTGAATCTCAACTTGAATTGCATCTCGCAGAATTCCCATGTGTTGTGGGAAGAACCTAGTGGGGAGGTAATTCAATCATGGAGGCCGGTCTTTCCCTTGCTATTCTCATGATAGTGAGTAAGTATCATGAGATCTGATGGGTTTATCAGGGATTTCTGCTTTTGCGTCTCTCATTTTCTCTTGCCACCACTATGTAAGAAATGCCTTTCATCTCCCACCATGATTCTGAGGCCTCCCAAGCCATGTGGAAGTGTAAATCCAATTAAACCTCCTTTTCTTCCCAGTCTTGGGTATGTCTTTATCAGCAGCATGAAAACGAACTAATACATGAGTGCACAGAGTTTATATGCAAGTTTGTACAACCAATAAAAGGCAGAAGCAGGATGAAGACTCTAGCTTTCCGACATCAGAGCAAACTGCTCTGGATTTCTAATAATATTCTTTTGCCTCATATAACAAAATTGGGCGATGTATAATCTATCTTCAGATTGTAGCCTCTTGCTTAGACATTATTCCATGTATTCTCAGTCATAGAATTCATATGACCAAACAATATTAAGGTAAAATTATAAGCACTGAGTGCCACCTGACAATATTGGGTTTGAAAAGGATGTTATGAAATGCAGGTTTGTCTTTATCAGAATTTAAGTAGCCTGTTCAATTCACTCTAAATAGGAGATCAGGCAATGGAGCTTTTGGTGACTAAACATCCATGTCATTAATATGTTTATTTAACACAATATTAAATCAGTTTTGAAAAGGTGCAGGTGTGTTTGGGTAGCTTTTCTCTCTAAGTAGTGAATTTGCAACGTTAGCAAAAACGTTTTTGCCCTTGGATTTGGACAGTGATAACAAACTTTCTCAGCCTAAGAAAAAACTGGAACTCCAACTTAAAATTTTCCTCTGTGATTTCAAAGTGTTTTAACTCTAAGTAGCCTGGGAGAAGCTCACAACAATAAATAAATCTGTTTATATAAGTGCTGAAAAACATTTCCTTTTAATAGAAATAGTTGCTCAATAAATAATCTTAAAGCAAAGAAGCTACAGTATAGGAAATAACTTATTTGTGGATTCCGACTGTTATCCCTAAGTTTAAAATGATTCTGCTGTTTTGAATCTTGTTCATCCTTTTTTCCAATACAAACTATTAGCTCTGATTTCAATTCCTCTGTGAACATGAAGACTGTTCCTAACACAGGCTCTTTGTATTTGCTGTTCTTTCTGCTTGAAAAGCTCTTCTGTCTGTTCCATCAGTGTATGGCTGGCTCCTTCTTGTCATTCTGATCTTAGTTCATATGTCACCTTTCAATCAGTTCTCCCAACTGTTCATCTAAACCAGTCACCCAGTCACATACTACAACATTGCTCTATTTTATTTTTCTCTGAGGTCTCATTACTTTATATATTTTTGTTTGCATTCATTGATTAATACATGCAATGTTTTTCTCCTTAACTGCGTTTAAGCTCCATACGAGCAAATATCTTTTCTCTTTGCTCACCTCTGTCTTATTAGAATCAGTCATAGCACCTGTTAAATATTAGGTTTTCAACTACTAGTAGATAAATCACTTTTTGATTTAAGACTTGAGAGTGCCAGTTTTTGTATGTAATATGAAGAAGGTAGCAGTAAGATTATTTGTCATTTATTTTGCAACACTAATGTTTAGCCAGAATTGACAATGGGGTCCTGTGTATGATACCCGTGGCCTAGCCTAAGAAGTAAATGATTTAAATTATGCAGTTTGAACATACATGATTTAAAAAATTACATTACAAAAACCTACACCTACATATGTCTTTTAAAAGCTTATTTCAATTGTATAATTATGTGATAAGGAAAATTGCTCCTAAGTGAAATTGCTGGGTCAATGGTGATATAGCAACTGTAGCAATGTAAGTATATAATATTATATATACATATATACACACACAATATAATTTCTATTTTTTATTTGTGATAAAGTACACATGTAACATTAAATTTACCATCTTAACCGTTTTTAGTGCAGAGTCCAGTGGTGTTCATTATATTTACCTTGTTGTATGCCCTATCTCTGGAGCTTTCACCTTGTAAAGCTAAAACTTCATACCCTCATAGAAGTTGTTGTTCCGACAACAACTCTTCATTTGCTTATTCTCCAGTTCCTGGCAACCTTATTCTACTTTCTGTTTCTATGAATCTGACTACTCTAGGTACCTCATCTAAGTGGAATCACACAATATTGCCTTGTTTTGTGACTGGCTTATTTTACTTAATGTCCTCAAGGATTGTCCATGTTGTAGCATCTACCAAAATTTCCTTCATTTTTGAGGCTGAATAATATTCCATTGTGTGTATATACTACATTTTGTTTATCCATTCATTTATTAATAGACACTTGGGTTGCTTCTATCTTTTGGTCTTTGTGAATGATGCTACTATGGACATAGATGTACAAATATTTCTTTGAGAGCATGCTTTCAATCTTTTGGATATATGCCTGTTAGTGGGATTGCTGTATCATAGTATTTTTAGTTTTAGTTTTTTTTAGGAACCATCATACTTTTTTCATAGTAGCTGCACCATTTGACATTTCCACCAACAGCGCACAAGTGTTCCAGTTTCTCTGCATCCAAGTCAATGCTTCTTATTTTCTGATATTTTAATAGTAACCATTCTGATGGGTGTGAGGAGTAGCCGTTACATACTGAAATATATCGTCAAACAAATGTCTCTTAGTAGAACCTGGAAATTATACTAGAGTTGTTGTAGGAGGTATGGACAATTGTGGGACATAAGGCTTTGAACATTGCCACTTTCTATACCTGCCCAATATGGATCTCATTTCTTTGCACCTGAGCTGCAAGAACTTCTGCAGGAAAAAATACCAGACACTAGCCTGTTAGCAGTGTGGCTTCTGTTCTTCTAAGTAGACTGATGCCGTGTCTTACCTGTAGTAGTGTCAAGAATCAGTGTTTAGATGAGCCTAAGAAGACTCCAGATGTGGATTACAAAACTCTAATACTGTGTGGTGCTAGATCATGACTAAATGCTTTGTTTTCTTTTGATATTTTAAATATAATTTGCAGGAATGTTGTATGCTTTTGATTTTCTCTTTATGAAATGGTAATAATGATACATTTCCCATTAAATCTTTAAATATTCATTAATAACTTTTAGGGTCACTTAAATGTATAATTGACTTTATCTCAGAATGTATTTTGCATGTATAATGCTTATGTTCTCTCATTTTGTAATTTTAAAAAAGGAAAAGAGCAAAAACACATTAAGTGCATATTTGCACATTTAGAATGGAGTACTTCTTATGGTTTTTATATTAGTACATATACTAATATATTTTTTGGTATTATTACTATATTAGTATTTAAGCATATCCTTCTGCAAATATCTAAATTAGTAGCAGTGCTTCAAATATCCCAACCAGCATACAATTTATACAAGAAATATGAATATAAAAAGAGTTGATTCTAAAACTCACTAGATGAAATAGATTGTATAATTTTCTGAAGAGTACATGATTTTTCTTCATTTTAGAGTCCCTTTTCAGCTCCTGAAAAGTTAGCTGTTTCTGATATAGTTATTAGATATAGCCCTAACAGTAGTTATTAATGATATCAACTCACACAGTGTTATTATTAACGCATAGAAAATGATAGCATTATGGGTTATATTTTTACTGTACCTGCTCCTCAGGATAGATCATGTCATGGTTGAATAAAACTCCAAAACAGAACAACAAGAAAACCTAATGTCCCACACAAGACAAGAGGAATGATTTTTGATAGAAATAAGAATGTTAGTATATTGATTAGGGTATGGTCAGCAGGCAGATTATTTAATAAACCTTGTACAAATTTTGCTTCCAAAGTGTCAAACGAGTATGTAATGGACTTTATACATTTGCTTCAAAATGTCAAAGGCCTAGTTCAACAGAGCCTATGTGGTGTTGGTTGAAGTTTTATATTTCTTAGTGGGTGTCAGATTTATACTGTATCCATTCCTAAGACAAACTTTTTTAAGTTTAATTTTTATTTTTTGAGGCAAGGCTCACTCTGTCACCCAAGCTAGAGCACAGTGATATAATCATGGTTCACTGTGGGCCCTAAGGAATCCTCCCACCCCAGCCACCAAAGTTGCTAGGACCATAGGCCCATGCCACCACACAGATCATTTTGTTTACTTTTTGTAAAGATGAGCTCTCACTCTGTTTCCCAGGCTGGTCTCAAACGTCTGGGCTTAAGAGATTGTCCCACCTTACTTAGTCTCCCAAAGTGCTGGGATTACAGGTATGAACCATACCTGGGATTACAGGTATGAACGTGCCTGGCCCCTAGTGCAAACTTAATGTTAGATATCATTTACATCTATCAAGTCAAAAAAAATTTCAAAGTCCAATACTAGTGAAACCTTTCACAATATTAATATACAACCTGTTGATTATCTATTGTGTCAAAGCTATGGATAAGCATCTTATTTGGCTCCCACAACAACCTTGAAAGTTAAGTATGCTCATCTCCATCACATAGGTGATAGTAATGAAGCACAGACAAGATAAGCAACAACTTACCTAAAATCAAACAGTTAGTGGCAGGGCTCTGTATGTTTCCAAAATCTGGGCAATACCATATCTACATGTTTTTTTAAACCAAAATAGCAAAATTTTATATTACTCTAGGTTAATATTCTTAAGATATGAGCAATAGTAGGGCAATGAGGTTAAATTAACTGCTGTTATCACTGAGATGGAATAAAACAAAATAAATAAAAATTTTCAAGCAATGTCAATGAATGAAAGTATAGGTTAAAAAAAAAAAATCCAGTAGAACACAAAATAATAAAAACAAGCAGAGTATAGCCCTGACTACTTCAACCCAAGGCATATCAGTTATCTACTGTCATGAAAATGCTGCATTAAAACCTACCCCAAAACTCTGTGCCTTAGAACAACCACCGTTTATTCAGCTCACAAGTGTATGGGTTGGCTGGGCTCAGTCCTGCTGCCGTAGAACTGGCTCAGATGATCTTGGCTGGGCTTATTCCGCAGTCTGTGATCAGTTTGTGAGTTGGCTGGGGCTGCCTGCTCTGGAATAGCTTTGGCTGGGATGACTCAAATCTGCTCCATATGACCTCCAAACTTCTTGCTGGCTAGCCTGAGATGTTCTTCTGGCAGAGGCAGGGATCTAATGGAGAAAGGCCTGGGATTAGAACTGGAACCCTATTCTTTCTGTATGAGTCTGTTCACCAAAGCAAGTCACAAGGCTAGCCCTGATGCAAAGGGTGAAGAAATAGATTCCACTTCTTTTTAAGATAACTTGAAAATTTATCTTGCGAAAGGTGTAGATACAGGGAAATGTGCATGAAAAATTGAGCACATTTTAAAAATAACTGGGGCCATTTTTACCTCCACAAATTAACCAACATTGTGAATTTTGTGTTCATTATCCTCTTACTTTCCTTTTTATAAAATTTATTGTATTTATAAGTGTTCCTAAAAAGTATATTTTAAATTTTAGTTGTTTTGACTTTAAAAAGAAATGATAGTACTAGATGTAATCTTTGGGACTTACTTTTTCATGTAACATTTAATTACTAAGAATCATTCACATTATTGTGTGCTGCTATTGTTTATTTGCTTGGCTATCTATCTGTATAACATTCTATTGAATGTATTACCATGGAGTCTTACATTTTCTTGTTGATGGATATTTGGATTTCTTATAGGTTTTTCCATGGTGAACGGTACTGCCATGTACATGTTCCTTAATGCACATACACAATAGTTTCTACTGGGCATGTGCCGTACACTGGAATATATCAGTTGTAGAGTATTATATGAATAGTTAACCTTACTTTCAAAGTAGCTAAACCAATTTCCCCTCCTAACATCAATTAATAAAATATCTTTTGACTCTACATCCTAGTACTTGTCCTAATTTGGTTTATTTTTGCCATTCAACTATTTTAAAAGTACTTTCTCATTGTGCTCTTATTTATCACTAAATATGTTGGATTGAAGATTTTTCAGTCATTTGGTCATTTCTTGGATTATTGATCATTCATGTTTCTCTTTTGTGAAAAGCCTGTTCATGTCCTTTGCCCTTTTTAAAACTCTGTTATTTGTGCTTTTCCTTTTTATTTGGAGGAACATTTTATTTATACTTTTTATTACCTATATTTCAAGTTGTTTCTCCCAGTTGTTAATTTGTCTTTTTGTTTTATTTAAGGTGCTTTTGACAGTCAGAATGTGAAATTAACTTGGGCATGAGATTACTGGGAGTCACGGAGTAAGTCAGACATGGGCATACTGGCCTCTTCTCCACACATGCCCTAGGTTATGTACTGCCATTTGAGAAAATGGATGAGAATGGTGGACACCGAGAAGGGCTCTGGTGTAAATGGGAGAAATGGGCAAGAAAATTACTTGCTTTTTTAAAAATTGAATTTTTAGAATGCAAATATAACTTTTGCTGTCTTTTTTCCAAATCATTGTAACATTTTTATTTTTATATCTTTGAGTTTCTGCATTCCTAAGCAATAAAATGGTTAAGTGGTATCTTGAAAAGTTAGCCAGGTATTGGTGGTGTGTGCTTGTAGTCCCAGCTACTTGGGAGGCTGGGGTGGGAGAATAGCTTAAGTCCAGGAGGCAGTAGGGTTGTAGTGAGCTGAGATAGCACCACGGCACTCCAGCCTGGGCGCCTGAAGCGAGACTCTTTGTAAAAAAAAAAAAAAATGTATATGTGTATGTGTGTGTGTATATATATATGTGTGTGTGTATGTACACATCTAATAAATATATTTGTTAGGAAACTATGTAATTCTGACTTAACCTGTTTGTGAACTGATAATTTGTACATTGTTAGGTATCTTCATGAAGGTAAACAGAAAAAGAAAAAAATGAGAAATTTTAGCTGGTTCCAAATATTATTATTTATAATAGGTCAAATTAAAATATTTGAGTTATTGGCAACCCTAAAACACTCAGAAATGTATCACTAGATAAAAACATTCAAGTATTTAAACTAATGCAGGTGTCAGAAAATATGTAATGTGTAGTATTATAGAGTACAAATTAAAATTATAGAATTCAAAATAGATTTAAAATGTACTGGGACTCACCATTTTTACAAATGTATTGATAAAATTTCCCAAACATTTTAGCCTTTTATTTGTTGTTGCTTTTGTTTGGTCATAAAACACTCCTACAAAGTTTGTTAGATTATATCATTCTTGAATTAGACAAAAAATGAATTTCCACATACATATCATGAAGAAGACATGTTTTTAAAATGCCATCAAGATGTATTGGTGGTTATTTCATGGATTTCGTGGATTTTTATTTTGTTTTCACAGCTTTACTGTTTTAACTTCTACAGACGGTAGAAAAATGCTCTGAAGCAGTGCACTTCCAAATTTGATCATTATTGACAGGAATTATTTGAAGCACCTGAAATCTGATATGAGCCTTGGACAGAAGTATCCCAGATGATAACATACATGAGTACAAAGCAAGACTTAGAAAGAGCACTATATTTTTGGAAAAAAAGGGAAAGCACACCACTTCACTTGGAATGTTTTATCAAGAGAGGGATACAGAAGTGAAAAGTAATCTCTGTGCTTTATTTGGCATTGTTTCTGTGTTCGATTTTGGTCTTTGAGTTTGGCAAGAGTATGGAGACTCTGGAGAAGGTCCAGCGAAGATCAGCAGGAGTGATGTAAGGAATGGGGACTAGCTCCTAAGGGAGGGCTCAATGGGATCAGGACTGTTTAAATTGGAGAAGGGAAGACGAACGGGCGATTTAACTGTCTTCAAATATTTGAAAGGTTATTATAGGGAAGATGCAGAACAGATGTTCTTTACTTCCACAGGAGACCAAATAAAAGGAAATGCTTTTGAATTGTAGCAAGAGAAAAAGTTCAGTTGGCCATAAAGATGGACATAAGTATAAAGAAGGGATTAAACACTGAAACAGGTAACCAAGGAATATGGAGAAGTTTAATCCTTAGAGATTTTCAAAAGTAGGACTAGATAGCCATCGCCTCAGATAATTTACGTGTCCTCCCACCTCAGTGCAGGGAACTACCCTATATCTCCTTCTGAAACTCTTCCAACTCTGAGATTCTATGCATGTTTTTTTCACCCTGGTGGGAGTTACCTAGAAGATAGTCAGTTAGTACCATATATCCAAGGATAGAAGCTAGAATTCAGCAGAAGCAGAGATCAAAGGGTTACCTGGTATTTTCATGGTTGTCTCTGATATCCTCCTAACTAAACAGGTATTGGTGACTGGATCAGGGAAGAGAAAATGTTTCTTACCCGTCCATGCGTAGAACTGTATTGCATGTGGCTTTTTTCTCTAAACTTTCTGAATCAGGAATGATCATTCAAGAAATTATAACAGCTAATGTTATATTGAAGATGAAGCATTGCATTAATTATCTTACTTATCACTGGGTGGTGGTGTTTCTCCTTTCACAGATAAAAAAATAGACTAAGACAAATTTAATCATTAGCTTAAGGTCCTTCAACAGGTGAATGCAGAATTCAAAGCTTGGCCTGCTTGCCGTTTTTTTTTTCTATTCTAGGAAGAAGTTGTACATATTTAGAAACATCCTTCCTTAATACGGGCAGCTTTTGTTAATAAGAATTAGGTTGGCTCCAAAAAGTAATCATCTGCATTAAGAGAACATAAAGAAATGTGTGTTAAATGAATGAGGACCAAGACTTAGGATTCGGGTAAAATTTGGTAATACCTGTGTCATAATTAAGTTGCTCTTCTCCACTAAAGCAGCATTGTATGTAACCAGAGATATTCATTTCCTTTGGCTATTTGACCCATTATTGGGATAATTGAATGCTGGCCTCTTGAATAATAGAAGGTTTACATTTCAAATAAGCCATGGAGTTTGAGCATCTAGATTTTCAAAAGCCATGAGTGACATGGGATATTGAAAATTTCCCTAGTGAACTTAAATTTTAGAGGAAATTTGAAGAAACAGCCCTTCATATGTATAAACTGGCACTTAATTCATTAATTCTTACTTGTCCTCAATCATCCTCAATCATTACTTCATTTAGTTTTATCACTGCCTAAGGTTTGCTTAGAGTCAACTTATTCTGAGTCTTTGTATTTCAAGTAAAATATATAGTACTTCTGGGAAAAATCTAGAAGGATGAAAGGAATGTAAACAATCTAAATTTTTTATCGAAAGATTAGACATTTACATGCTCTAGTATTTATTAAGTCTTTAGAAAAATTATATCTTATTTATTTATTTATTTAATAAACAAGTTTTGAGGACCCAAAGCTATATATTATGCACTATTGACTTTCTAGTAAAAATGTGAATTCTTTCACCATTTTTTTGTTACTGTTTTGTTGTTATGATATTTTCTGATTCCTGGAAACTTATGAGACAAATAGGTGTCAAGAGCCCTTGAATGTTGTTTTCTAGGATAAGATTTCTTTTTGCCCATATTCTCTTTTGCATTCAATAATTTAGACTTATTTTACTTCATAATAAAGAGGATGAGAGAACAGATATGTATTAATATAATAGTAATAATCAATAGCATTTATAGAACATTCACTCTCAGTGCCCACAGAGGTCATCATCTATGGTGTATTCTGTGCAGTGGCATGCGTTCTCTAAGTACTACTCTGAAAGCTTTGCATGTGTTGTCTCTTCAAATCCTCAAGTCATCCAGTGAACTAGGGGCTTGTATTAGGTCCCTTTTATGGAATAAGAAAGTGATTCACAGAGAGGTTAAGTACCTTACGTAGGTCCCTCAGCTAGTAAATAGAGGGGTTAGGATTCTTAACCAAGCAATCTAGTGACCATGCTTTTAGTCTTGTACTGTGCTTCCCTTCTATTGGAGACCACTTGCCTATGCAAAATTTCACGGTCATCATTTTAACTATTCCAAGCTTCTGCACTTCATTTCTGATCAATAGTCTGAATCCACATATAGACCTTTTTTGTTTTTTGCTTATTAAACACTAAGCATAAAAGCATTATAATTCAAATATATGTGTGCATATTATAAGCTACTACTAAATGAATGTGTTTTCATGACACATTTTGGGGTAAAAAGATAAGCAAGGAAAAGCCCCTTTAATTAAGAAGCTTATGGTTCAGAGAGGAATATCTCATAAACTCAAGTAAATACGTTGCTCGAAGTGGAATGTGCTGACATAAACAACATATTCCAGTAGCACAGAGGAGCAAGTGATTCATTCTTATTTGGTGAGTATGGTGCTGTGGACCTTGCCTCGGGGAGAGAAAGCTGAAGGATTTGTATTAAGTAAGATAACTAGGAGACATGGGCATAGACAATGTGCAGTATAGAAAATGAGGACATTTTACCAGCAGCTTTGCTCACTGAGGATGCTGAAGAATGCAGCAACATGTAGCTATGTGTCTCAGTTATTTGTTGGATTGTTAATATCAAGAAATGATGCCTTGACACACACATACCTATTCATTTACCTGTCTATTCATTTTTTCCACCAAATCCCTGGTTAAAGTAATCTCAGTTCATTGGGATGGCAAGTATCTTCCTTAATGGGTGTGCATCCTTCAGCCTCAAGAATATTTAGAATGTCGTATAAAAGTGTTTAAGACTCAGAATTTTAGCATTGATATTTGTGTGTTAGGGAAGACTCTGTTCAGGTTTAGAATTTATTATATATGCATAAAATAAGTAAGAGATTTCAGTCTTTTTGAATGGTAGCTTCATAACTTTAAGTTAAAATGTGCAATTGAGAAAGTGTTCTCAATTTGTGTGAGAAGAGAGTAGACTTTGTTTGTATCCCAAAGCCACCTGTGCAGTAACATCAAAAGTGTGGGTGAAAGTGTAACGGAAGTGGGTTTAACAGAGAATGGAAAGAATGAAATTGCACACCAAGTACAGATCCAACTATAGAGACAGACATTGCTGTCATTCCTTGAGCATTGACCATGGTGCTGGCTGTGGCTTTGAAGCCTTACCCTTAGGTGATTGTGAAGGCAGCAGGCATCCCAGAGAGGGATCAGAGTGGGAGAAGATAACAAGACGGTATGTGAGCTCACCTGTGACACCTTTCAGGGTGGGACCCAGGAGCTGGAGATGTTTACAGCTAGGTAGACGGAAACTAACACCTGCAAATTTAGCTTATTACCTTTAATGAAGCCCTATTTGTACCTATAGACTTTAGAGATTAGACTTACTCTACTTGAGTAAAAACAAAAAGGAAAGAAAATCTGGGACAGTGAAGGTACCAAGAAACTGGAGGAACTACAGAGAGTGGATGTGTTAGCAATTCTAGATGAAAGAAACAGAAATTCACTTTTCGTCTGTGTCTCACGAGGCACGGGAGTCCAAGACCTCAATGTTGGGAAAGAAAGTTGACCCTTCTTCTCCAGAGCCTCATGGCCACTCATTTCTGCATTTGTCTGTATGTTTCTGTCATTTTTTTTTTTTTTTTTTTTGCTTTTAACTGCAAACCTGCTTCTCTATTTCTCTGTGTTTATGCCATAAAATTACTGTTGCAGTGTTTTGTCTTTCTGTCCAAGCACTTAGAAATTGATAAAAATTGTGAGTCATAATTGCAAATTTCTAGGAGAAAAAAATGTGATTGACCCAGTTTCAGTCACTTCTGGTTAAGAGAGCAGAATCATCTGGCCCATGTTCATCTTTATATGTGTGAATGTCATCTCTGAAAAGAAGACTCAGTTGTCTTCTTGGAGCCGGGTGTGAGAGGCATGCAAGAAATGAATGGGGATTTCTAATGTAGTGAGATGTGTCTCGAAAACGCAACTAGAGAAAAGTATCATTTCCAATCCAATTTTTAAATAGAAGCCAGTTTAAAACTTTCATTCACTGAGAACATCAAAGGATTTGTACTAGTTTTAAAGTAGTTTCTCATTAAGTTTAAGGAATAAAATGAAGCACAATAATTAGGTCAGTGATTTTCAAAGCGTTTTGTTTTTGTTGTTCCTTCAGCAGAATATTTTTGCAAATGAAATCTCGCGTGCACCTCCACAAAGTAAAAGAGATTCAAGGGGGGTGCTATGGCTGAAGTATTGTCAAGGGTCATGGAATCCTCCCTGCCCATCCCCTGAAGGGCATATATTCTAACAGGCTCCGTTTTGTAGTTCTATTACTAACCCCCTCTGTACCCACAACATCCACATGGACGTACTCTAGAGTTACCTTAGGGAAATTTCATCTTTCTTGGCATATTTACTTACATACATGTACTCTTCATTTTGACACATGTATTTTATGTGAAAAGATTCATACACATTTGTGTTAAATAGCACTAAGGGTGGGACTATTCCCTTTTGGTTCACCATGGTGACCCTACCTATCCAAACCACTGCTTGAAACATAGAGGTGCTGAAGCAATAGTTGTACTGAATGAATATATATAAATTAATAAAATTACAAAGATGGGGACAACCTCATCCTTTTAAAAATAGTCTCCTAACAAAAAAGTCTAGTGGTTTTGCAATAAATATTTGCTAAATTAATCAACCTAAAAATGAAAATATAACCTCTATCATTTATGTTAACTTGGTAATGTTACAATTGTGGCATGACAACATAGCTAACAAAATTTTGTCAGGCTTTCTGGGTGAGCTAATGTGTGGGTCAGGCCTAAGAAATGACTTACAAAGTTAGAAGTTGCTACTAATTTTCTATGTTTCTGAGTATTCCCCCAAATAAGTCTATATTGCAAAGGAGGTCAAATAAAAAATACTCTTGTAAACATTTACCATTTACATAAAAATCATTGCCTCTTGTACAGTACAGTCAAGTACTAATTTGTGTATCAATCTATGGCAACATATTGAATCTGAATGAAATAAATTTTTGAATTTTGTTTTTCATCTACATTTTTAATCTGGTTGCTAAAATAGTTTAACTGGTAGTTTTATATAATTTTCATATAAAAATTGTTAATATATACATGGGAAATACTGGTTTACTTTGAGACATATACATTGTAAAAAAGGTTAATGTATATATTTATGCTATAGACATTTGTTCCTATTAAAATATCATCAACAGACATAAATTCAAACCTCAGAAATAGATATTTATAAATTAATTTTTAGTAAAAATAAACTAAAATCCCACAGTCCAATTTTTGACTCTTCTGAGGATGTGTTATATAATAGGGAATATTTCTCTACTGAGAGGATTTGTAGCCATTGAAGTTGCTCCTTAAATCTCAGAAAAATATTGGAAAACTGTGTTAACAAGTCTGACATACATACATACATACATACATGGGGTGATTACTATAGGCTGAAATTGATTTGTTTTGTTTGATTTTCGCAAAGCTACAGAGCTATACAGAGCTATACAGAACTGAGCATTAGAGCAGGTTGAGTATTATATTCTATGGACAGGATTAAAGGGGTTATAATTTCTGCTGAAATAAACAGTAAGAAAGCAAATAGGAGAAATTACTCTAAAGGCTTTATGAAGAGCATCCTTTCCTGAAAAGCTGTTGAAAGCAAGCACAAATTGTTATTAGTATACATGCTAGAGGAAAAGGTGACACGCATCCTGCTGGAAATCTGGCACTGGGATTGTTAAAATGTAGGCTTATATGGAAAATATCTTGACTGTGGGGTGTGTTTGTGATGGTCAACTTGACTTTGAAATTTAAAATTGTGCTTTTATTATGTAACAAACTTGTTGTGAAATCATGTCCTCATCATAATTTACCCTATACATATTTTATATTATTTTTGTTTACATTATTTAATTTTGTTAGATTTTCACAAAAGACCTACTGTCCTTTCCTCAAAGGTTTATAATTTAGAACATGTAGCTGAAAATGCATTAAAAGCAGATATAGCTAATGCACAATTTTACCATAAGTGTAAATAGCAGGGCTACTTGTCTGATATTGTAAATCTACATATTTCTGCCCATCAGAAATAAAAGAAATACAGCAGGTTTCTCTATGACATTTCAAGATATTTTCATATATTTATCTTATCAGTTATTGATTTGAGTAAAATGAGGGTAAGTCTTTAAAAGATGCCATTATAATAAGCTAACCAGATAAAAGATATTTTATACATTGCATCATTGTATTATAACTATTTAGTTAAAGACTCATTTATAAAGATCTCCTTGCATATAAATGTAGCAGCTTGGGGATTGGGTAAGGTTCGTAACACTGACATTCTGAAAAAGGAGGTATGGGGCAGGAGTCTACTACAGCAGCTCACCAACAGTAAAGTGGTCTTATTGTTACTGGAAAAGAGTCCCTATCCAGACTCCAAGAGGGGGTTCTTGGATCTCGTGCAAGAAAGAATTCAGGGTGAGTCCATAGAGTAAAGTGAAAGCAAGTTTATTAAGAAAGTAAAGGAATAAGGAATGGCTACTCCATAGGCAGAGCAGCAGCCTGAGCTGCTGGTTTGCCATGTTAATGGTTATTTCTTGATTATGTGCTAAAGAAAGGGTGTATTATTTATGAGGTTTCTGGGAAAGGGGTGGGCAATTTCTGGAACTGAGAGTTTCTCCCCCTTTTAGACCATAAGTAACTTCCTGACATTGCCATGGCATTTGTAAACTGTCATGGCGCTGGTAAGGGTGATTTCTAACATGCTAATGCATTGTAATGAGCAGTGAGGACAATCAGAGGTTACTCTTATCACCATCTTGGTTTTGGTGGGTTTTAGCGGACTTCCTTACCACAACCTGTTTTATCAGAAGGTCTTTATGACCTGTATCTTGTGCTAACCTCCTATCTCATTGTGTCATTTAGAATGCCTAAGCTCCTGAGAATGCAGCCCAGCAGGTCTCAGCCTTATTTTACCCAGCTCCTATTCAAGATGGAGTTGCCCTGATTCAAACACCTCTGACACTATCCCTGGATGTGAGGTTAAGTATGAGTACTCAACGTGGTATTGGTAGCTCTTTCCTTGAAATGATTACTGTTCGGTTTCCATTTTGACGATAATAAGCTGCTTTTACTATAACAGATGGATTAGCCCTTTGTTTCACAATTGGGTGTCAATTTGAAATAGAATCATATTTCCTGTTCTATTACACTTTATGTTGCATCCCACTCCAGATGAAGGATGATGCATTGCGATTTGGGTAGGTTTTGACAAGGAGTGATTGTAATGCTCCACTATTCTTATGGCTTCCACAACTGTCTCTGCTCTTCTGTGGTTATATACATGTATATGTATATGTACATGTGTACATATACGTTTGCTATTTCACCATCCCAGGCCCTTTTTGCCCTTCTGTCTCTTTCACCAAGTGAGGACACAGCATTTTTCCCTTCCAGAGGATACAGTGACAAGCTACCATCCTAGAAGCAGACACAGCCTTCAGCAGACACTAGATCTGCTGGCACCTTGATCTTGAACATCCTAGCCTCCAGAACTGAGCAAATAAATTTCTGTTATTCGTAAATCACGCAGTCTGTGGTATTTTGTTATAGCAGCATAAGTGGACAAAGCCAGATATGTATATACATATTTGCCAGGAATAATTTAGAAAGCCAATTAGAAAGAGATTCTGGGCCACTGGACAGTCTGGGACAATATTCATGGAAATAACTAACTCTTGAATCACTGTAAATTTTGTGATTCTGGAAGATGTACAACAAGCCCCACCATTCTATGGCTTCCACACCTGTCTCTGCTCTTCTGTGTATATATACATGTATATGTATATGTACATGTGTATATGTATGTTTGCTATTTCACCTAAAGAATTTCCTTTTTTTAAAAAAGAAGTATTATACATTGACAAATGACAGTTGTATATATTTATAGGATACAAAATAGTGTTATGAACTTTGAGTACAATGTGGAAGGATTTAATTAAGCTAATTAACATATTCATCACCTCAAATATTTAACATTTGTGTGATGAGAACATTAGAGATGTACTTTTAGTGATATTGAAATGTATAGAACTTGATTATTCTAGTCATCAGACTGCAATTGATCTAAAAACAATCAAACTTATTCCCCCTGTCTGAGGTTTTGTATCCTTTGACTATCATTTTTCCATTGCCCCCCATTCCATGGTGGAAGAGCCTCTTATAACCACCATTCTACTCTCTGCTACTATGACTTCAATTGGTTTAGATATCCCATGGAAGAGAAAACATGCAATATTTGTCCTTATGTATTCAGCTTATTTTATTTAACATAATGTTCTCCATTTTCATCCATGTTGTCAGAAATGACAGAGTTCCTTCTCTTTTTAAGGCTGAATAGTACTCCATTGTGCATATATACCACATTTTCTTCATTCATTCATCCCTTCATGGACACCTAGGTTGAGTCTATAACTTGGCCATTGTTAATAGGACTGTGATAAGCATGGGAGTGCAGATATCTCTTTGATATACTGATTTCCCTTCTTTTGGGTGTATATCTGTTACCAGCAGCAAATCTATATCTGTACAGGTCTACAGCAACCTCGATTCTTGCCTCCTCAGAAGAAAGAATTTGACTGAGCACCATAAGGCAGAAGGAGAGACCTAGGCATGTTTTAGAGCAAGAGTGAAAGTTTACTAAAAAGCTTTAGAGCAGAAGTGAAAAGATGTAAAGTACACTTGGAAGAGGGCCAAGGGGGCCACTTGAGAGTTTAAGTGTGCTGTTTGAACTTTGATTTGGGGTTTTATATGTTGGCATACTTCTACGGTCTTGCATTCCTTCTCCCCGATTCTTCCCTTGGGGTGGGCTGTTCACATGCACAGTGGCCTGCTAGTGCTTGGGAAGGGAGGAATGCATGCGCATTGTGTTTACTGGAATCGTCCACATGCTCACTTGAGGTGTTCTTTCCTCACCAGTCTAGCATTCCTAGAAGAAGGTCATTTAGCAGTGAAACTCTGCCATTTTGCCTCTTAATGCACATGCTTGAGTCCACTCGCCCAACTCCTGAGATCGGGAAGCTTATGATCAACACTTTCAGGTTTTTTCTGTCTATTGGAAGCCCGCCTTTCTCTGGTGCCGGCTGTGACCAATTATTATTTTACAGAGACCGTTAACAACTACCTGATCATCACCTGATAGTCTCCTGAGATTCCCGGTGCGGGGTGCCTCTCCTGCCCTGCTCATGCCTGACTACGTAACTACTGTAACATACCTAGTAGTGGGATTGTTGGATAATATGTTAGTACTATTTTAGTTTTAAGTAACCTGTATACTGTTTTCTATATGATGTACTAATTTACACTCCTAGGAACAAGGGTTTCCTTTTTTCCACAACCTTTTCTTAGGAGGCATGATAAAACTTTACCTTTGCCTTCTGAAAGTTTGCTGGGAAATTAACTGACAACGGACAGATTAGTTGGAGGGATGGCATACAGATTTATTGACATGCACATGGGGGAGAAGCACAAAGTGATTATCACTTCCCATGGGGTTCAGAAGCTTATATACCATTTTGAGGTAGCAGAAAGAGTAGGGACCTGATCATAGCCAAGCAGGTTATGGTGGCAGAATAGGTCATGGGAGCGGGGAGAGGAGCAGGTCTGTCTAGCAAATGTGGTCTTGTGATGTAAATGAAACCTCACAGGTAGCAGCTGTCAGACAGAATAGATGGTAAATGTTTCTTTCAGACCTTTACAGGTGTCAGACTCTCAGTTAATCTTTCCTAGATCTAGACAATGAAAAGTCTCAGAGAAAACCTGTTTCCATCAATGCAGATTCTCTACAGATGCAAATCTCTCCTACAAAAGGCAAGTTTGCAGGGGTGCTTCTGTTTGCAGGCCCTCTGAACAGTCATCTCAAAATATGTCAAGGAAGTATATTTTGGACGAGATATTTTGATTTTTTTCATCGCCAACACTTGTTATCTTTTGTCTTTTTGACAACAGCCATTCTAACAAATGTGAAGTGATATTTCTTTGTGTTTTAATTTGCATCTTCCTACGTACTGATTAGTGATGTTGAGTTTATTTTCATGTGTCTGTTACCCATTTGTATGTCTTCTTTTAAGAAATGTCTATTCAGGTGCTTTGCTCATTTCTTAATCAGATTATTTGTTCTTTTATGGAGTTAAGTTCCTTATATGTTTTGAATATTTATCCCTTATCAGATGTATGGCTTGTCAATATTTTCTCCCAGTCTGAAGGTTGTCTGTTCACTTTGTTAATTGTTTTCTTTGATATGCGTCCTTGATTCTTATATCTTGTTCTGTTCTCAGTAAAACACAGCTCTGGTTTTGCTACTCTCTATCTCCAATCCCTTTAATAGGTTTCCCTCAACTGTTGCTCCACCCCAATTCGCACATCAATTTTGCTGCAGCTCCTTTCATATTTACTTTCACCAAAATTGCTCACTGTGCTGCACAAAAGGCCTTGGATTGCCCCCTTCTTGGCCTTTCAATGCTCCTTTGCTTGTTTATTTGTGGAATAACTATATATTGGGGCCTGTTTGGTGCCAGGGACTGATTTGTTCTTTCCACCAAGAAGGAAATGACCTCTTTCCTTATCTCCTCATATATAATCCTATTCATTATTCATAGCCCAGCTGAAACACTTCATGAAGCCTTCCTTGATATATACGAACAGCCCTTCTCTTGTGGGATCTCATGACCTTTTATTATATGATCTGTATTTTTCTAATATGTCACATTCTGTTTTGCATTCTCATTACTTATGTAAGTGCCTCTATTAGATTACAGTATCCTTGAAGACACAGACTATGTTTTAGTTAGCCCTTCTGCTTCCCCTGTCATCTCTAGCATGGGATTTTGTGACTTCTCTTAAGCACTTGTGGAACAAAGAAATAAGTCTAGATTTTAAACCAGTTAAATACACACTGATTTCTACATGGAAAAATTAGAAAACCAATAGATTTACTTTACAATGACATCTGGTCTTGGTACAAAACTATTATTTAGAATTATTTAGAATAATTAGCACTTACTTATTACTTATAGTCAAAACAATTTTTATTTCCCTCTGGCTCTTACTTATTTAAAATGTTTACATAAGAAGGGGAAGGAGAAGGAAAAAAAACAACAAGATGAAATAACTTAACGTACACTAAAGTAGTTTTTGAAGCTGGGTTTCTCAGACGCCTTAGAAGTAGGACTTCATGAATGAACTTGAGGAGGTCTTGGAACTCCATGAGGTTAGATGCAGATCTTCAGGGTGAGTCCAGTAGTTGTCATCTGATTCTCAAAGAGATCTTTTACGCAAAACCAAAACTAAATAAAACCCCAGTGTTATAATTCATTTTCTTTATCCATTTACTTCTGGCATTTCAAAGAATGCCACTATATATGAAAGGCTTTTTAATAACTAAGTTCTGTATGTAAATTAATTTTAGAGATTAATATGGTTGTCAGCAAAACTCCATGACATAGAAACTACTGGGTAGTAAGACAAGTGAATGTCAATGGTAGTTTTGTTTTTTATTTTCCCCCCATCTTCATGGGATAAAGTACATGAATATGAAGTCAACAGACCTAAGGGCTGATGGATAATTATGAAAGAGTGTGTGATTTGTTCCCTGAGTACTAAAAGAGATTAAAAAAAATACTATCTTGTTTAATGTCTGCAGACATGATGCTCTCATTCCACTAAGTCTCTACTTACAACTATACACCATAGTCCAGTGTCCTATAAAGTTGTTGGTATAACAAGCCAGATGGGAAGCAGACCTCTATAGTTTATAATGTAAGTAGCTTTCCCCCTACTAATCTCACAGCATTGGTTTTTCAGTGCTGCTAAAATTAAAAAAAAAAAAATTCTTTAGCCCTCCACAAGCGAGTTACTTTTCTAACTGCATCTGCTACTACACCCATAGGCCGACCCTTAGTTCCTGACAGATGCGATTACTTGCAGGGTCTTGTACATTTTCAAGTTTCTGCTTTTTCTCATCCTGTTCTTTATTTTTTACATGGAATTATTGAATTTCATTATTCATTCAATCAGTTGTTATCAAGTACGTTGGGCCAGGACCAAGCACTGTAAGTATATACTCATAGTGAGTATACTTAAATGCCCTGGCCATGTAAATAAAGTAAAATAAACTATTAGTAGATGATCAATATGTTTGTTTGGCATGAAGGTACAGTACAAGAATTTATGGGTGGCACTGAGGATGAGGCAGCTTCTCAAGGATTATTTAGGCAGAAAAAGTTTCTTTACATTAAAACCTATAGTCATGTCTTGCTTAATGATAAGCAAACATTCTAAGAAAATCGTGGGTAATTTTTGTTCTTGTGCAAACATCACAGAGTATACTTACGTAAACCTAGATGGCATGGAACTAAGAGTCAGCCTATGGGCGTAGTAGCAGATGCAGTTAGAAAAGTAACTTGCTTGTGGAGGGCTAAAGAATTTTTTTTTTTTTTTTTTTAATTTTAGCAGCACTGAGAAACCAATGTTGTGAGATTAGTGGGGGGAAAGCTACTTACATTATAAACTATAGAGGTCTAGGCACACCTAGGCTATATGGTACAGCCTATTGCCCCTACAAACCTACACAGCATGTTACTGTACTGAATACTGTAGGCAGTTATGTGACACAATAATGTTTGGGTATCTAAACATATCTAAACTTATAAAAGGCACATTAAACATAGGTATAAAAGATTAAATAGGTACATTTGCATAAGGCAGCTCCATTATAATCTTATGGGACTACGCTCATATATGTGGTCTGTGGTTGACAAGAACCTTGTTATGTGGTCTGTATGACTGCATAAGTTAGGCCTCATAGTCATTTCTACAAACCCAAACTGCCATCTGTATGTAAAGAACAATGGAAGTATACACATATGCCAAAGTTTAGAAAGTATTATTTTAAGATGTATTTTAGATAACAAAAATTAAACAATTAATTAATAGTCCATTTTGGACTACTGGGGATCCCTGAAATAAGTAAAGTATAATATATCTAGTGTTGCCAGATTTAGCAAGCAAAAATATAAGATGTCCAGCTAAATTTGTTCCAAAAGCCCTTTTCTCCAAATTTTCTAAGTCCTCATCTTGTTTCTGAACTAGAACCAACTGAGGCTGGTTTTGTTTTCTGGGGCAGCACTGGGCCAAGGTCTCAACTGTGTGGGCTGCAGACCCAGTGACTCGTGCTGGCAGAGCTCTCTGACCCCCCTATTCCATGCACGAAGCTAAACAGATGTCCTCTGTTTAGTTACTGGATACCTGTTTAGTTACTGGATCCTATGGGGTTGCCTCAGCCTGTGGCTGGGCCAGAGTTCCAGGAGGCAGTCTGGTGAGCAGATCTCTCCTCTGACTTGGCAAGTGTTTCTTTCTCTCACTGTGTACAAGATTGGGCTGCCAGAATGGTGCTGAAATATTCATTATGGGTGACTCACCCACTGTATGAAAATGGATCAATGCAAGGCTCTGGGGAGACTGGCTGAGCTTTGAGCTGGAACTGCATGTGGGGGCCTATGAGCTGTCTGTGTGTTCCAAGGGAGAAGGCCACCTTCAGACTACTGCACCTGAGGGACAGAGGATCTTTCACTGCTGGCTCCCAAAGCAGTCACTCACCTCTCTGCAGGTGGTCCTTCAGGGTGGCCATGCCCCAGACTCTCCAAGAACTTTAGGGACCATTGCTCTGTAACTCGTAATGGGCCCTCCTCATGGATATTCTCTCTTGTTTCTTTTCTGTGTGGATGTGTGTCCTTCTGATCAGTCGTAAGCCATTTCTGAAGAGAAAGGGAAATTCTTTGCTTCACTGGCACTCTTCCTTCTCTGCCTATGGCTCTTCCCTTAATCTTCCCAAGTGGTGGTATGTGGAAGGCAAGGTTGCAGTTTCAACATTAAAAGGGATCACATTCTAGGAATGCAGTGATTGTGACCTAAAAAGTTCAAGAAGAGGCAGGGTAAGTATAAAATGACCAGAAAAGGAATTATTGTCTACATTTTTCTACACTGTCTGGGTAAAACTTGCTTTTGTGGTCATCATCAATAAAATGCAGTGTCATCTTTTGAGGGTCACTGGCAGTCAGCATTTATGGGAGGCACTGAGGATGAGGCAGCTTCTCAAAGAGTATGTAATTAATATGAAATAACTGAAATTAGGGAACTGCGGAGACAAGAAGATCTATATTGTTTCAATACACACAAGTTCCAAGAAAGCATGGCATTATGAGTAATAGCTGTGTTGCTACCTTTTTCTTGCTGAGAGAGATAGGAAATTAACCAAGAACAGCATATGATAATAAAGAACATGAAGAGATAGTTTCTGGACCTATTCAGGAAGAGATGATCATTACCTAGACATTAGGAGGAATCTTCACATTCACTGACTGGATGATGCAAAAAAAAAAAAAATATTTAAGAACCTCTTCTCTACCCATTATATTAAACTGTCATCAATCACTAAATAGCACATAGGTTTGTGATTTCTTAATGGATTTAATCAAATTGTTTATATGGAGGGGGCCCTGCATACTCTCGGGGAGCCCAGCCAGAACGAGCACACAGTCCACGGACAGTATAGAAGAAATGGTGTCCATTTCTTCTCGGAGACTCTTCAGTGCCCATCCACTTGTGGGAGGACATTATCGCTTTTAATGGTCCGAGAATTTACAAGCCCTCTAAGACATAGGGTATGTCTCTTGCTGTGGTTTGAAGGTATCCCCCAAAAAGCATGTGTTACACATTTAATCCCCAATGCAACAGTGTTGGAAGGTGGGACTTAATGAGAGGTGATTAGGCCATGAAGGTAGAGGAAGTAGATTAACTTAGTATTTCTATTTGTTAATAATTTTTTAACCTCTTGCAAGGCCTACCTCATACTCTTTCACATGGTATCTTTTTCTGCACTGTATACCCAGTCTGATGCCTTATATATGAGTAACTGCATAACAAGCCATATGGAACAAATTCTTAACTCTCGCTCCTAGTAACGATTTCTCCATTGGGGAGGATAAAAATTATTTTCCCCTTATCTAAGACATGTATTACTACACATAAATTTCTAAGAATGCAAGTAGCTTTGAGGATACCTTTGTTAGATCAAGAATCATCCTCACCCCTTCCTTTCCCTTGGTGAAGGACTAATTCAGGCTTCTGTGAGGATAATGTTCAGTGTTATTTTCTCATTCCATTATCCATCCCTAGGTCTTTTCAGTTAGAATCTTTGTAAATGCAGGTGTATAAATAGCATTGTTTCCCATGAAAGGGAAACTTGCCTTTAGCAAGCCTCTGAACAGTTGTGCTCTGCACCTGCAGTAATAAAATTCGAGAGAGATAATGTACTGAATTTTAATCACATGTTGCCTTGTTACATATTCACTGTTTAAAAACATTTCCTTTTTGTGGAGTTGTTAGTAAAAGGGTGGTGTTGCCAATTAAGCCACCGAATAGCTTAGGGAGTGATTTTACACTGGGGAATGATTATAGTCTTGTGTAAAAATAGCAGACTCTTTGGTTAAAGTGAAAATGTCTAGTAAACAAGCTTGATGAAAGCCCATCTCACCAGAAATGCTTCAAATATGCATATGTATGTGTTTAAATTTATGGATGAAGTTGGGTTTTTGTCCAAGTACACAAAAGAAAGGGATCATTTAGTCAACAGCTATGTATATACAAATTTTGAGCACATCAGTATGTTTAATAAAATTGACCACCAAAGACAGCTTGATAGTTGTCAAAGCTTTTAGTTTTCTTTTTTTTTAATTTGACTTTAAAAAACAGTCTGACATTTAACATGTTGACTATTTCTATATTTGTCTGAATATATTCATGCTTATTTAATAGACATATTCTCAGTTGTTTTTTGAAGGGAATTATGAAAGGAAAAAGATGTTACATTTAATAGCCATTTATATTTACTATGTATGCTAATATGATCATTACATTATGTTTTGCTATGTTTTCTGGAAGGTTTTGGATATAGTTTTTATATTGGAATATGGAGTTTTCTAAGAATTTCTCAAAGGAATGGAAATGAAAGTGTTATCTGTTGTTCTTCATCCTCAAGAAAAAAGTAAATCTACAAGCTAGAATACAGCGAATTTAGGTTATACATACATTAGAATTTCAGAGATTCAGCATTGCCTGGTTTGAGGTCTTCCAAACTTGCCTGTTCATAAGAATCTTCTGCACAGGTTTCTTACTAAAATTGATTCTTAGGTCGTCCAGCCCTACCAAACCAGAATCTCCAGGGAGAGGGGCCTAGACTCTATAAGTTTAGCAAGCTCTCCAGGTGATTCTTATGCTCAAATTTAACAAACACTGGATCCTGCTTAAGAGCAAGTATTTTGGATTAGAATGCCTGAGTTAGATTCTTTGTTTCACCACTTCTTAACAAGGTACTGTGGGGAAAGTATCAACAGCTTTAAGCCCGGTTTTCTTCCTGTTACCTGTTACTCTGTCCTGACCCTCTTAATCCTTGTAGTTAATTCAAAGAAAAAAGTTTTTGTATATGAGTATAAAACAATTTTTTTCTAAATAGTTTTTGAGCAATCTGTCCAGATGTATTATTCATCTTTTATGTTGATATCTATGTTTCTTTCAAGAGTAATAAAATGTAGATCTATAGGCTTATGTCCATTCAAAATGAGTATTAGTTAAAGCAATTGATCTTATCAAACTTGTCATCAGTAAAATAATTTCCAACAACAGATGCTTTGAGGAAAAGGGGATATCACGAGCAAAAGAATTTGAGGAAATGCTACAGTAGTCTCTCATTTTTCTATATTCATATAACAACAACTCTGAAAAGTTGTATAGTAAGGAAACACCTGCTTAATTTTGTTTAATCCAGCATTTCTCTAGCTTATTTAACCATGTAATTCCTTTCCACCAACATATTTTATTTTATTTTACTTTGTATATCACCCATTAACTTTTTTAGCCTACTGTTATCTTTTAAGATCAATTTTAGGTTTGGAAATATAAATTTATTTAGTGCCTATATGTGTGAAATATTATTACTATGCAATTATATAACTAATCTTTTATTACCTCTTAAAAGTAATAACAAATCTTTAACTTTACTGTTCTTTCCTATGTAAAGTCTTCTTAACCTGAATCTCACGGACCTTTTCAGGTTTCAATAAATGACATGAATAGTCCCAAAATTGTATGTGGCATTTGGTGTGTGATATGCACATTTCTGTAGAAAGGCTCATTGTTTTAAAATTAGATCCTCAAAGAGTTATGTTTCCCGTGAAAGATTAATACTCACTCCTATATAGGAGGTAATTGCCACTGTTAGGTTGTTTTTCCCTTCCCAAATCAAGGAGCTGCATTAAACAGCAATTTAAGTGTCGAAACAAGATAGAAAAATATATTATGATACATTGGTGAAGGCATCCAGGACATTTTATTTTCATTTCAACTGCCTATAATGCTTAGAATTTCTTTATTTTTAGATATTTAATAGATATTTTAAATTAAATATTTAATATTTAATTTTTAGATATTTTAGATATTTTATTTTTCATAAAAATGCTTCAGATTTTTGATGTTTATTAATTTTTTTCCATTAATTCACAAATGGTCATTAAATAACTACCATTTGCCACATATTAGATACAGTGAAAAACAAACAACCATTGGCTGATTGTAAAGAATAGCTCTGAATTTCAATCTTTTTATTTCTCAGAAGACAATAAAGTTAATATGCTAGACAGCAAGCCACTGCAGAAAATAGTGGCTCAATAAAAACAGAACTCAAAGAAATGAGTTTTTGGCAAAGTTTCTGGAGTGGTTCTACACCTTACCCCTGTTTTTTTTTTTTTTTTTTTTACCTCTTTTGGTATCTATTCTGATGCTATTATTCCTTGACTGTATATTGTAAGTCCTCTAATAAATGACTGTGCTTTTGTTTCTAGTTTAATCCTTAACTTGAGCCAAGTTCCTACATTCATTCTGCTACTATCCCTATTCATTCAGTATCTTTTTATAAAAAGCCTATTCTAAATTGGAAACAGGCAGGGAGTATTCTTTATCTGTAGTAATCTGCATGGGAAGGGGGAATGGCTGGGAGAGCAGGATTTGCACCTCCACCTTAGTAGCAACATGTTTTAACCAGCTGAATTACTCTGGGAAAATAATGCATAAACATAGTAACGTATGAAGAAAATGTTTCCTTAGGAGAAAAATGAACTAACTATGGTAGAAATATTTCAGCAGGAATAACATTTTTTTTTTTTTTTTTTTTTTTGAGACAGGGTCTCTCTCTGTCACCCGGACTGGAGTGCAGTGGTGCCATCTCGGCTCACTGCAACCTCTGCCTCCCAGGTTCAAGTGATTCTCCTGCCTCAGCCTTACGAGTAGCTGGGATTATAGGCACCCACCACTATGCCCAGCTATTTTTTTTTTTTTTTTAAGTAGAAATGGGGGTTTCACCATGTTGGCTGGGCTGGTCTCAAACTCCTGACCTCGTGATTTGCCTGCCTTGGCCTCCCAAAGTGCTGGGATTACAGGTGTGAACCACCGTGCCATGCCAACATTGCATTCTTTTAAAACAAAATCATGAATAGAGGTAAACTAATATTTCCAGAATTATTGACACTCTATACACAATGTGTGTGTTTTTCTTGGCCTTAAACATTTTTTTCCAGTAAATCAGATTCACTCTATTTGGCAAGATTTTTAGAAAGAGCATGAGGTTATTTATGGGATGAGCATTTGACAAGTTCACACAATGTACAGTTCAGAGTTCAAAGTTGAAATTACAGTACTGTTTTTCTTGACGAGCTTTCTCTGGCAAATTGCCTATGAAAATTCTGGTAGGTTTCCATACATCCCACCCAGTATTCAACTAATATTATAAAATCACTCATCAGCTGGGACTAATTGCTCTAGAGTTATTTATATTAACTCTTTATTAGCCTTGTTGAAACAATAATGAAACAATAAGGGCACATTTAATTGAATCAAGTAATCTTTTGCCTATAAATTGGAGAGAAAATACATATTATACTTGTATCATAAGAAATATTTTAAACAATTATAAAATTGGTAAGATATACCTTATATATCTTAGTATAAAATCTAACTAGGAACTTTCCAGAAATGTGTCTCCTTCATTTAATGACGCATTTCTGTTGCATTTCTACTGTGCCATCAACATTCCACACTTGTTAATTTATTTTGGTGGCTGTGGTGCTGAAATTTTATGTCATTTTTAACTGTGAACTCAATTTTATGGAAATTTTATACATCTTTGGATAATGTGGACTGAGCTTGGTTATTATAGCATTACGCTGAAATTTGATATTAAGAACACGAACATGCTATGAAATGTTGAATAACTATATCATAGTCAATCATAATAACTATATAATAGTTATTCAGCATATTCATAGCTATGATTCTATGTGATTCTAGTGGAGTTCTTTCGTGTCTTTTAAAAGAGTTAAATGTTGCTTTTTGAAACAAGTTGATTTGGGGTTAAGCACTGTAATTTGTAATATGTCATTGCAAAAAAGAAAAGAAAAGAAAAATGGCCATATTTGTAAAGGCACAAGGCTTAGGTAAAATAAATAATCTGGATGCTAAAGAGGGCATTAGGAGTAAACAGTTTTATGTTTTATTTCCAAGTTTTTTTTTCTATATACCATCACTCACTCCGAATTTTGTATTTTCAATTGGTGCTGTCTAGAACATGAAGCTTCATAGCAATCTTCCACATTTTTTAATCTAATAAACATTTTATAACTATACAGTATTTTCCATTATATTTTATTTTGGGTTTTCATATTTTTATTCTTAATTGAGATTCATTATTTTTTACTAAACATGAATTATGTACCAGGTACTGTTCTAGTCCCTGAGAATTTATTAATGAAAAAGACAGAAAAAATTCCTGCCATAATGAAGTTTTCATCATAGTGAGATTGAGGACAATAAACAAAACAAACAAATCCATTGGCCAGTTCTCAGTCTTCATCTTATGTGACTTGTCGGCAGCATTTGACACTGTTGATCTATTTCGCTGCCTTGCAATACTTTCTTCATGTAGCTTGGGAATTTTCCCAAGTTTTCATCTTTGACTGTTCGTTGTCAATTTCCTTTGCTGGTTCCTCTTTATCCTCTGAATTTCTTAATGTTGAAGAGCTCTGGGGAATCAGTCCTTGAACTTCTCTAGCTTGCCTTCATTGCATATTTGACTTAGGTCACAAGGATGTGTGATTATGTATTCATTGGCAGGGCTTCAAATACACTCTCTTAACAACTTCCTACTTCTTAGTCTTCAATCAGATCTCTCCCCTAAACTCCATTCTCATTATCAGTTTACTCCACTCCTCCTCTTGACTATCTAGTACATAGAGACTCCTGAGCATGCCTTCCAAACCTGCTCATCCTGCGGGTTCCCATTTAATACATGGCATCCCCAGCCAAACATCTAGAAATTATCATTTGCTTCTCTCTTTCTCTCCCAGCACATCTCTATCTAATCTGTCATCTTTTTACCTCATTAGCTCTAGCTTTCTCCGCTCCAGCCGTTCTAGCCTCTTTGCTGTTCCTTTGGTCCTCCAGATGTTGTCCAACATCAGAGTCCCTCACATCCTTCAGGTTTGTTTCCCACATTCAATTTTGTGAGACCTCCTCTGACCAGTCCATTTAAAAATTACTCCCTTCTTCCTTCACAGCAGCTGTCTCTTCCTTATCTATATTCCCTGTTAAGGTTTTCTTGGTGGCATTTACCCTGTCTAACAGAGTACATATTGTACTTACTTTGTGGTTATTTCTAGCTCCTTCCCCTACTAGAATGTGAACTCCTTGGGCAGGATGTTTTATCTGTTTTGTTCAGTCACTGGAATGGTATCTAGCATTCAGGTACTCAATGTAATGTGGGCCTCTAGTAGCATAGGAACCAAATCTTTGCAGGGATTTTCTTCCTCCTTCCCTCTCTCTGTTCTTTTCCTCCCTTCTTTCTTTCCTTTTCCCTCCCTCCCTCTCTGCCCCCTTCCTTCTTTTCTTCCTCCCTCCCTTCCTTTCTTCCTTCCTCCCTCCCTTTTCCCTTCCTCTCTTCCTGTATTTGCCTCCCTTTTTGCCTCCCTCACTCCTTCCCTTCTTCCCTTTTCCTCCTCCTCCTGTTTCTTCTCTTCTCTCTCCTCCTTCTCTTCTTTCCCTTCCTCTTCTCCTTTTTCTCCTTTTATTTTTCTTAAGAGACTCAGAGAAGCCACTGAGTTAAGGCCAATTTACTATATCTAGCCCTCTTTTGGATTGGCAGCCACTTGGTTATAGGGAAAAGCTGTGTCTAGTCTTCCTGAGGCATTGTCAAACTAGGACATCACAGATAAGCCTCTTCACCTTCTGGTCACTGCCCATTAACCTTATTGTTCAAACTTTGCAGCTGGCAGCTCAGTAGCCACTGAATGCCATTGATATGTAGCTAAAAAAATTATTCTGTTTTGGGAGTGGCTTGTTCTTATAGTGAGTGCTGGGGCTGCAGCATGCCAGCGTGGTCCTGGACGGCTTTCCCCTACTTCCTGTGATACTGTGCTACATTCACAGAAGAGTTTGTTGTTTTCTATGCCAATTCACTGTAAGCTCTACAAGGATAGGGACATTTTCTGAATAACAAGGCCTACCTGGTTCACAAAAAGAGCACAGTAAGTATTTTTTGAATAAGTTAATGTAATAATCTCACTTATAGATAGGAAAATCTAAAAGAAAATCAAAATGGAAACTATTTTATGATTGCAAAATATTAGGAGTAAACACTTAGTTCTTTCTTTCTTTTTCTTTTTGTTTAAATGGAGTCTCGCTCTGTTGCCCAGGCTGGAGTGCAATGGCACCATCTCGGCTCACTGCAACCTCCCCCTCTCGGTTTCAAGCGATTCTCCTACCTCAGCCTCTTGAGTAGCTGAGATTACAGGAGTGTGCCACCATGCCCAGCTAAATTTTGTATTTTTTAGTAGAGATGGGGTTTCACCATGTTGGTCAGACTGGTCTCGAACTCCTGACCTCGTGATCCACTCACCTTGGCCTCCCAAAGTGCTGGGATTACAGGCATGAGCCACCATACCCAGCCCTTTCATTTGTTTTGTTTATGCTATTTTTAAGTCTTTTAGCACAAGTTTTTCAGTTCACATGTACAATTTACACTTTTTTTTTTTTTTTTTTTGAGACACAGTCTTGCTCTGTTGCCCAGGATGGAGTGCAGTGGCACAATCTCGGCTCACTGCAAGCTCCGCCTCCCAGGTTCACTCCATTCTCCTGCCTCAGTCTCCCAAGCTGGGACTACAGGCTCCTGCCACCATGCCTGGCTAATTTTTTGTATTTTTAGTAGAGACGGGGGTTTCACCACGTTAGCCAGGATGGTCTCAATCTCCTGACCTTGTGATCCGCCTGCCTCGACCTCCCAAAGTGCTGGGATTACAGGTGTGAGCCACCGCACCCGGCCTACACTCTATTTTTTATATACTTCTGTGCATGGTAATAGGAATCTAGAGTTGGAGGGAGGGGAATAAGTATGCTTAGCTTCCCATCTTTCCCAGAATATTTTCATCAATGTTTATTTTTAATTGAAAATACCTCTCACCTTCTTTACTCATCTTATATTCCTGAAAGAGCACTGATTGACTTTGTTCACTCTCAGAGAACAAAGATTTACTCTCATTAAGAAGACTTTAAAAGACACCTGTTCTCGGTGTGGCATGGCAGACATTGAAAAGTTATTTTTCTGAACTCATTATCCTTAATTTATTCTGTTCATCTGTTAGCTCCTACATATGAAAAACCATAGAGAAAAAAAAAGATTCATAAAAGGCTGAAGTTATATGATTTATCCTAAGGTGTTATATTTTGGAAACCATGGAGGTACCCTGTACTTGAGTGATTAAAACAAGCACTTTATGTGTATAAATGATACATTTCTTTTAATTCATAAACCACCTTCTAAATATTTCAATGTGTACAGCTGTGTATTCCTGAACGTGATCTGTGGTGATAGCTAAATTTTGCTCCTAAGAATGAAAAAATAAGAAAGAGAAACATTTGTGGGAAAATAGAAAGAAGACTTTACCTTAAGAAAAGTAACACTTCGAGTTCTGCTTTTCTCAGGTTCTCAAAACAGTAATTGAGTATTTTATTCTTCAAATAAAAGCACAAATGGCTTTAATGTTTGTAAATAAATAGTTCACTTGCTTGTCACTGATTTAAATTACTTAAAAAATCCAATTTTAAGCAAATAACTTTAGGTCACATGTAATTTTTTCACTAAAATCTTAGGTATGGAGTATTTGGCTACCAACTTTGTATAATATAAAATTTTATAAATAAGTAGTCATTAATTTATTTGCTCTCAGAGTAACTTTTTCTTTCAAGCAAGTTAAAAAGAGGATATCCAATTGAAAATTATTGGAAGTTATAATATTATATTAAGAAAACAATTTAATTTGGAAAAGCTTTATTTTCTCTACACTCATTGGGGATTTTGTAACCAGTATCATCAGTTAAAAATGCTGTCAACCTCTTCTGTTTGAGACCATACGTCATACTTAAAAGTCTCTTCAATGTGTGACACATTTACAATGTCATAGCAAGTACTGAATACCATGTTTTTAATTGGTCAGTTCATTCTTTATTTCATTCAACAGCTATTTACCAAATGCACATTATGTATCAGGCATTTAATACAAAAGATAAGCTGTAAATTTACATTTATTTATATTAAAATTTATATTTTGGATGTTAAAAATATTCTATAAACATCATTAGAGCAGCAGGTGTTGTTAAAATAATGCTCTAGTCAACTTAATTCTTATTGTTGTTACAAATATGGGTTCACAATACCCCAACATGTTAGATTAAAATAAGCAAATCTCTTTCTTAAAATTGTAGAAATAAAATACTTTTTGCCGTCTGATATCCATTCTTCTCTTCTCCCTTAATGAAAGGACTCTTGTTTTGTAGCAGGACCTGTGGCTATGGAGTAAGGACTACATTTCTCAAGCTCCTTTGGAGGTGATTTGGGCAGCTTCCAAACATATCTTCAAAAAGAGGAAATGTTACGTCTTTTGCTGCCCTTTTCTCATCCTGCTGCTTTAAAAAGTGTTTCTTAAACACTTTTAAACAGGTGTTTAAAAGTGGTGATGAGTCATAATACAGCATGTAGATAAGAGTAGTACATTAGAGATGACAAAATTATGTGATTATATAAAGAGCCTGCATCCCCTGTAAGAGCCCTGGACTACCATTTTCAGAATATAATGAACAAGCACTAAACTTCTGTTTTCTTTATGTACTGTAATTGAGTCTCTGTTACACATTCCAAACCTACATCCTAAGACAGAATTTGGTGCCAGAAGTTAGGTGCATAAAGAGGTATAACCTAGATATGTGATGTATTATATTTAGCATTTGATAGGCGGGAGGAGGAGACATAGATATTGGAGTCAGAAAAGTTGATTGATCCTTGAGAATGCTGAGGCAAAGCACTGGTGTAATTGTTGATTTTAATATCTTAGAAGGCACTCCACAAGCTGAGACCAAACATTAGGGAAAATCATAGGAAAGCAGCAGAATCTCAATGTGTTGACTGCTTCTTGCTCTTTTAGTGAAATCTTTTTTTTTTTTTTGAGACGGAGTCTGGCTCTATCGCCCAGGCTGGAGTGCAGTGGCGGCGATCTCGACTCACTGCACGCTCTGCCTCCCAGGTTCACGCCATTCTCCTGCCTCAGCCTCCTGAGTAGCCGGGATTACAGGCGCCCGCCACCACACCCTGCTAATTTTTCTATTTTTAGTGGAAACGGGGTTTTACCGCATTAGCCAGAATGGTCTCGATCTCGATCTCCTGACCTTGTGATCCACCCGCCTCGGCCTCCCAAATTGCTGGGATTACAGGCGTGAACCACCGTGCCCGGCCGGTGAAATCTTTTTAGAGATGAAGTTAGTCTAGAGTTAGCTAGTTTGCAAGTGGAGGTGGAAAGGAATACAGTTCTGTTAAGAAAGGCATTTTGTGCTGAGTTAGCAAAATAATTTCACTGAGAGTACTATAATTTGAGGACTTTAAGGTTTGAAAAAAGTAACTTTTCCTGTACTTCAAACCAAAGGAATTATAATTGGTGGCTTCAAAGCCACTGCCTTAGTAGGAGATAAGTTCAATGCCCTGCCAGATGTGGGAGCCAGACGAGAGGCAAAACAAAATTAAGGATATTGCTTTCCCACCCAAACGAAATGGCTCAGATAGCCTGAATGTGTCTTCCATCCAGAGAGCGGGTGAGCAAGCACACAGGGTAATAAGGAAAGACAAGCATCTTTAGGCTTGAACACTACATTCAAATTAGATCTTTGGCTATAGTTACTTACATATGGAACTAATCCAAAACAAATTGCCTACAAGCTTACTAAGTTTTTGAGGGAATTGTATGGATAAAGAACAACAACATGGCCTGTAAAAACCTGTAATTGTTCAACCTCTAAGGAAATCTCTGGGCTGCCAAACTTGGACCAGCAAGAAGTAGGCTACAAAAACATTACAATCTCCAAGAATGATTTCTGTAATGTCTACTTGATTCATGGCAAGGGAGGACACATGATAGAAAAGCGCCTTGTAGAGGGTTGAGCAAAGGGCTCTGAATCAGACTTCCAGAGGGGCCTAACCAAGAGACTTACTCCATGGTTGATCAGGGAATATTTGTAATTCCTACCTAGCGGGATGTGATTAATGCCACGGTCCAGGGACTACCATGTGTCTATCAATTCCCCTTTTGCTCATGAGGGGCAGTTTAGATGGCCATATCCAATTTCTTTGTAAGCCTTGAGTATTGTGTATGCTGGGGAAATATAAACTTTTATTTTAGTTTATAGGTTGTCAAACCATGAGGCCCCATATCTATTTTTAATGTAAAGAGCTACACATCACCAGATTAGAGGGACTTTCAGCTGGGTGCAGTAATCGATGGGACTTGGAAATTTCTTCTCTGTGGAGGTGATAAATATGTTCTATGTAAGTAAGAGAGACTGTGCATAGGTATTTGGGTTGCATCATGAACAGACTGTGGCAAAGAATGTTAAGTGCATTCAAATTTGCATTCTCTCCCGCTTTGACAGTGAGGTAGCTCCTGATTTTTAGTTAAGATTTCCAAAAATATGGTAAGTTGTCTTACTTTCCTTAAAGCAAGGTGTGACCATGTGACTTATATCTGATAAATGGGCTGTGAGGAAACTTGATGGATACAAAATGTGGGATGTCTTTTTTTTTTTTTTTTTTTTTTTGAGACAGAGTCTCGCTCTGTTGCCCAGGCTTGAGTGAAGTGGCATGATCTCAGCTCACTGCAAGCTCCGCCTCCTGGGTTCACGCCACTCTCTTGCCTCAGCCTCCTGAGTAGCTGGGACTATCGGCGCCTGTCACCACGCCCGGCTAATTTTTTTTTTTTTTTTTTTTGTATTTTTTAGTAGAAACGGGGTTTCGCCATGTTAGCCAGGATGGTCTCGATGTCCTGACCTCATGATCCACCCACCTCAGCCTCCCAAAGTGCTGGGATTACAGGTGTGAGCCACCGCGCCCAGCCAAAATGTGGGATGTCTTTAAACGTAAAGTGTATTGCCTTTCTGCCTCCCTTTCTCCACACTAAATTTTTTGAAACATAGGTAAGGCATTAAGCTATCTTGGAACAACAGATAAAGATGATTTGGGGAAAGAGAGAGAAAAATATAATATGAGCTTTTGTCCTTGGGTAATTTTGTGCAGCAGAGCTGTCTTTTGTCCCCTGCATTGCCTCCCTCTAGCATCTGACATAAGGGAGAAATAAACTTTTATCACATTGAAGGTGTTGTTATTTTGGGTCTTGTAACAGTCAGCTATTGCTTCTGTTTGATAACAATAATATTAAAATCAAAGTGGCATAAAAATAAGCATTTATTTTTTACTCATGATTTGAAGGACTTGCTTGAACAACTGTTTTGTGTTCATGTAGTCTGGTAAGTTCTGCTGCATGTATCCCTCATTTTTCTGCTGGGACATAGGGCTAGCCAGAGTACCGATGCTGCTTGTAGCTAAGAGTTAGATGATAACCAGATAAATGACTACAGTGAATTATCCTACATAAATGTTATGCAACTAAATATCATCTAGATGAAAAGGAATTTGAGGCAATGTTTCTAAGGTGTTATTTGATATTGTATTGAGTGGAAATGAATTACTATACCATTGCGAGTGCTTATGTATGTATGCATACAAAGTCCTATTATTTTGCCATTTACTTCTCTAGAACTGGAAAAAGTCTGAGATTTTGCCTACTTGTCCACTACTAATAAGCTAGTGTAATGAATGCTGGCAGGAGACCAAGACTCCTGAGTTAGGGATGAAGGTCAATTTATTATTCACAGAAATAGCGGCAGCCAGAGTCTCAACAGCTTTTGTGCCTATTCTCTGAGCCCCAGTTGGCATATGGGAACCCAATGAGGGCGAGCTGATACCCTGTACACTTACTGAGTCACATTGCAGGAGAGGAATCCTGACAGACAGAAAGCCCAAAATTGTAATGAAGGGAAGTAAGCATGTCTGTTCTTTGCTCCAGAGGGGAGACACTGTCTCCATCTACCAAAGTTGTAAGATACATCTTCCAAGGCTGTTCACTATACAGACATCCTTCAAAAGATAGTCCGGAACAAAAGACAGTATCTCTGCTACCACCCTGTGTAGAAATGCAAGAGACCCATGGAGAATTGCTTCCCAAACTGATCCTGCCAGAGTGATTAGTAATATTGTAATTTTTATTTTAATTGGCACTTTTGTCTACTTATCTAACTGGGCTTCTCTACAGCTTATAGCACTATTGTTGTCCTTTTTTTGGTTTCACACCATTTTCTTGAGGTTTCTTTCTTATTTCTTTGACTTTTTATTCTTTTCTTACTCATAAAATATATTTTGAGCATTTAGTACGTCTTAGGCAGTCTTGTAGGCATCGAGAAGCAAACAAAACAGAAAAAGCATCTTTGCTTTTATGAAGCTTGCTGTCTCGTTGGGGAAGTTAGATGATAAACAAGATAAATAAGTACAATAATATGGAATATATTAGATGGTTTCTAGTGGTAAAGTAGAAAAATTAATGCAAGGAAACAGAATAGAGGAGTGAGATTAGTGGGGGTTGCAATTTGAGACCACAGATCTCACTAAGATAACATTTGAATGAAAATCTGAAGGAAGTGAGCAAGTCATGAGGCTGTTTGGTGCAGGGTTGATGAAAGAAGTCCAGGAAAAACCTTCTGGAAACGTAAGGGCCTTGAGTTTCTAGAGGGCCTAATGTGTCTGAGGAATGGCAGGGAAGCTACTCTTGCTTATCTGTTTCATGTTCAGCTTCCAAATGTCATCCCAACTCTTATAATATAAATTTACTTTTCTTCTACCAATATATGTATGCTTACATATTTCATCTATTTGTGAGGATAAGGTTGTCTGATTTTTCTAAGACAATTTGAGTAATCTTTTTCTTTCTCCACTAATTTGAAACATTACCTTTGCCATAAAATAAATTCCCATCTGAACTTGGTTTCATTTTTGACTCTCTCCTGTTCTATTCATCTGTTTGTCTGTTTTTAAAATTCATTTAACAAGCTGATTTAATTATTACAACTTTTATTCTTAGAAATGTCTAGGCTTTTCTCCTTTATTCCCAATTGGAATTTACAATCCTTCTGTACACTTTGAAGCTCTTCTAGGTATTTGAATTTATATTGTACTAGTAAGAGAGAGAAATAGAAATGTATTAAGTCATTCCATACAAGAAAGTGATTTGTCTACTCATTTCCTTAAATATTTTATGCTCCTCAGTCGACATTTAAAGCACAATAGTATGTCTTTTTGATTATTGGATTTATATGTAGGTCTTTTTTACAATGGTTATTTCAAATAGAATCATTTTTTAAAATAATTCAACAGTGTTCTAAAAAGCTACCTATTTTTGTATATACATTTTGTAATTTACTAGTATATAGGGTAGTTTTTCAGTCCATTCTTTCGTGTTATCTAGCAAAGAAACTATACTGTTTGCAATTATTTTAAATTTGTCTTCTCCCTTCCTATATTTATCACTTATTCCTATTATCTATTTTTGTTTTGATTAGTAGATTGAGAACAATATTAAGTTATAGTCACGATGGAGGGAATCTTTAGCTTGTTACTCTAAAAAAGCAATTAGGGTTTCAGGGCAGGATGGCCAAATAGGAACAGCTCCAGTCTGCAGCTCCCAGGGACACCAATGCAGAAGGCCGGTGACTTCTGCATTTCCAACTGAGGTACCCAGCTCATCTCATTGGGACTGGTTAGACAGTGGGTGCAGCCCACAGAGGGCTAGCAGAAGCAGGGTAGGGCATCACCTCACCCTGAAAGCTCAAGGGCTCGGGGATCTCCCTCCCCTTGTCAAGGGAAGCTGTGAGGGACTGTGACATGAAGGATGGTTCTATATGGCCCAGATACTATGCTTTTCCCATGGTTTTCCGAACCTGCAGAGCAGGAGATTCCCTCGGGTGCCTACAATACCAGGGCCCTGGGTTTCAAGCACAAAACTGGGCGGCCGTTTGGGCAGACACCAAGCTAGCTGCAGGAGTTTTTTCATACCCCAGTGGTGCCTGGAATGCCAGTGAGACAGAACCCTTCATTCCCCTGGAAAGGGGGCTGAAGCCAGGAAGCCAAATGGTCTTGCTCAGCAGATCCCACTTCCAGGGAGCCCAGCAAGCTAAGATCCACTGACGGGAAATTCTTGCTGCCATCACAGCAGTCTGAAGTCGACCTGGGACACTCGAGCTTGGTAGGGGGAAGGGCATCCACCACTACTGAGGCTTGAGTAACTGATTTTCCCTTCACAGTGTAAACAAAGCTGCCAGGAAGTTTGAACTGGGTGGAACCCCCTACAGCTCTGCAAAGCCGCTGTAGTTAAACTGTCTCTAGATTCCTCCTCTCTGGGCAGGGCATCTCTGAAAGAAAGGCAGCAGCCCCCATCAGGGGCTTATAGATAAAACTCCCATCTCCCTGGGACAGAGCACCTGGGAGAAGGGGAGGCTGTGGGCACAGCTTCAGCAGATTAAACGTTCCTGCCTGCCAGCTCTGAAAAGAGCAGCAGATCTCCCAGCACTGTGTCCGAGCTCTACTGAGGGACAGACTGCCTCCTCAAGTAGGTCCCTGACCCCCATGCCTCCTGACAGGGAGACACCTCACAGCAGGGGTTGACAGACACCTCATACAGGAGAGGTCCGGCTGGCATCTGGCGGGTGTCCCTTGCAGGCAGCAATCTTTGCTACTCTGCAGCCTCCTCTGGTGACACTCAGGTAAACAAGGTCTGGGGTGGACCTCCAGCAAATTCCAGCTCACTTGAAGCAGAGGGACCTGTTAGATGAGGAAAAACCAGAGCAAAAATGCTGAAAATTCCAAAACCCAGAATGTCTCTTCTCCTCAAAAGGATCACAACTCCTTGCCAGCCAGGGAACAAAACTGGACAAAGAATGAATTTGACAAATTGACAGAAGTAGTCTTCAGAAGGTGGGTAATAACAAACTCCTCCAAGCTAAAGGAGCATATTCTAACCTAGTGCAAGGAAGCTAAGAACGTTGATAAAGGGTTACAGGAACGGCTAACTGGAATAACCAATTCAGAGAACAACATAAGTCACCTGGTGGAGCTGAAAAACACAGCACGAGAACTTCGTGAAGCATACGCAAGTATCAATAGCCAAATCAATCAAGCGGAAGAAAGGGTATCAGAGATGTAAGATCAACTTAATGAAAATAAAGTGTGAAGACAAGATGAGAGAAAAAAGAATGAAAAGGAATGAACAAAGTCTCCACAAAATATGGGACTATGTTTGATTGGTGTACCAGAAAGTGATGGAGAGAATGGAACGAAGTTGGAAAATACACTTCAGGATATTATCCAGGATAACTTCCCCAACCTAGCAAGACAGGGCAATATTCAAATTTAGGAAATACAGAGAACACCATTAAGATACTCCTTGAGAAGAACAACTCCAAGACACATAATCATCAGATTCTCCAAGGTTGAAATGAAGGGAAAAATGTTAAGGGTAGCCAGAGAGAAAGGTCAGGTTACTCACAACAAGAAGTCCATTGGACTGCCTGGGCGCAGTGGCTCATGCCTGTAATCCCAGTGCTTTGGGAGGCCGAGGCAGGTGGATCACGAGGTCAGGAGATTGAGACCATCCTGGCTAACATGGTGAAACCCCATCTCTACTAAAAATACAAAAACATTAGCCAGGTGTGGTGGTGGGCACCTGTAGTCCCAGATACTCGGGAGGCTGAGGCAGGAGAATAGTGTGAACCCAGGAGGCAGAGCTTGCAGTGAGCCAAGATCACGCCACTTCACTCCAGCCTGGGCGACAGAGCAAGACTCTGTCTTAAAAAAAAAAAAAAAGAAGTCCATTGGACTTACAGCGGATCTTGCAGCAGAAACCGTACAAGCCAGAACAGAGTGGGGACCCATATTCAACATTCTTAAAGAAAAGAATTTTCAACCCAGAATGGCATATCCAGCCAAACTAAGCTTCATAATTGAAGGGGAAATAAAATCCTTTACAGACAAACAAATGCTAAGAGATTTTGTCACCACCAGGCCTGCCTTACCAGAGCTCCTGAAGGATGAACTAAATATGGAAAGGAAAAACCATTACCAGCTACTGCGACAACATACCAAAATGTAAAGACCATCGACTCTATGAAGAAACTGCATCAACTAATGCGCAAAATAACCAGCTAGAATCATAATGACAGGGTCAAATTCACACATAATAATATTAACCTTAAATGTAAATGGCCTAATGCCCCAATTAAAAGACACAGACTGGCAAATTGGATAAAGAGTCAATACCCATCAGTGTGCTGTATTCAGGAGAACCTACTGATGTGCAAAGACATACATAGGCTCAAAATAAAGGGATGGAGGAATATTTACCAAACAAATGGAAAGCAAAGTTGCAGGAGTTGCAATCCTAGTCTCTGATAAAACGACTTTAAACCAACAAAGATCAAAAGAGACAAAGAAGGTCTTTACATAATGGTAAAGGGATCACTGCAACAAGAAGAGCTAATTATCCTAAATATATGTGCACCCAATACAGGAGCACTCAGATTCATAAAGTGAGTTCTTAGAGACCAACAAAGAGACTGAAACTCCCACACAATAATAGTGGGAGACTTTACCACCGCACTGTCAATATTAGACAGATATTTACAAGATGAAAAATTAACAAGCATATTCAGCACTTGAACTCAGCTCTGGACCAAGTGGACCTAATAGACATCTACAGAACTCTTCACCCCAAATCAACAGAATATGCATTCTTCTTAGCACCACGTAGCCCTTATTCTAAAATTGACCACATAATTGGAAGTAAAACACTCCTCAGCAAATGCAAAAGAATGGAAATCATGAAAAACAGTCTCTCAGATCACAGTGCAATTAAATTAGAACTCAGGATTAAGAAACTCACTCAAAACTGCACAGCTACATGGAAACTGAACAACCTACTCCTGAATGACTACTGGGTACATAATGAAATTAAAGCAGAAATAAATAAGTTATTTGAAACCAATGAGAAAAAAGACACAACATAACAGAATATCTGGGACACGGCTAACGCAGTGTTTAGAGGGAAATTTATAGTACTAAATGTCCACATGAGAAAATCGACACCCTAACATCACAACTAAAAGTCAGCTACAGAAACAAGAGCAAACAAATTCAAAGACTAGCAGAAGGCAAGAAATAACTAAGATCAGAGCAAAACTGAAGGAGATAGAGACTCAAAAAACCCTTCAAAAAAATCAATGAACCCAGGAGCTGGTTTTTTGGAAAGATTAACAAAATAGATAGACTAGTAGCCAGACAAACAAAGAAGAAAAGAAAGAAGAATCAAATAGACAAAACAAAAAAATGATAAAGGGGAGATCACCACTGATCCACACAAATACAAACTACCATTGGAGAATACTATAAACACCTCTAAACATCAACTAGAAAATCTAGAAGAAATGGATAAATTCCTGGACACTTCCCACTCCTAATACTAAACCAGGAGAAATTGAATCCCTGAATAGACCAATAACAAGTTCTGAAACTGAGACAGTAATTAATAGCCTACTAACCAAAAAAAGCCCAGGACCAGACGGATCCACAGCCAAATTCTCCCAGGGGTACAAAGAGGAGCTGGTACCATACCTTCTGAAACTATTCCAAACAATAGAAAGAGAGGGACTCCTACCTAACTCATTTTATGAGGCCAGCGTTATCCTGATACTAAAACCTGGCAGAGACAACAACAACAAAAATTTCAGGCCAGTATCCCTTGAACATCAATGTGAAAATCTTCAACAAAATACTGGCAGACCGAACCCAGCAGCACATCAAAAAGCTTATCCACCACGACCAAGTCAGCTTCATCCCTGGGATGCAAGGCTGGTTCAATATACACAAGTCAATAAACGTAATCCATCACATAAACAGAACCAATGACAAAAACCACATGATTATCTCAATAGTTGCCGAAAAGGCCTTCGATAAAATTCAAAACCCCTTTATGCTAAAAACACTCAATAAGCTAGGTATTGATGGAACATATCTCAAAATAATAAGAGCTATTTATGACAAACCCACAACCAATATCATACTGAATGGGCAAAAGCTGGAAGCGTTTCCTTTGAAAACCAGCACAAGACAGGGATGCCCTCTCTCACCACTCCTATTCAACATAGTATTGGAAGTTCTGGCCAGAGCAGTCAGGCAAGAGAAAGAAATAAAGCATTATCAAATAGAAAGAGAAGAAGTCAAATTGTCTGTGTTTGCAGATGACATGATTGTATATTTAGAAAACCCCATCATCTCAGCCCAAAATCTCTTTAAACTGATAGACAACTGCAGCAAAGTCTCAGGATAGAAAGTCAATGTGCAAAAATCACAAGCATTCCTATACACCAGTAACAGACAAACAGAGAGCCAAATCATGAGTGAACTCCCATTCATAATTGCTACAAAGAGAATAAAATACCTAGGAATCCAACTTACAGGGGATGTGAAGAACCTCTTCAAGGAGAACTACAAACCACTGCTCAAGGAAACAAGAGAGGACACAAACAAATGGAAAAACATTCCATTTTCATGGATAGGAAGAATCAATATTGTGAAAATGACTACACTGCCCACAGTAGTTTATAGATTAAATGCTATTTCCGTCAAGCTACCATTAAGTTTCTTCAGAGAATTAGAAAAAAATGACTTTAAATTTTACATGAAACCAAAAAAGAGCCTGTATAGCCAAGACAATGCTAAGCAAAAAGAACAAAGTGGAGGCATCATGCTACCTGACTTCAAACTATACTACAGTATAGTTTGAAGGCTACAGTAACCAAACAGCATGGTACTGGTACCAAAACAGATATATAGGCCAATGAAACAGAACAGAGGCCTCAGAAATAACACCACACATCTACAACCATCTGATCTTTGACAAACCTGACAACAACAAGCAGTGGGGAAAGGATTTCCTATTTAATAAACCGTGTTGGAAAAACAGGCTAGCCATATGCAGAAAACTGAAACTGAACCCCTATCTTACACATTATACAAAAATTAACATAAGAGTATTAAAGACTTAAATATAACACCTAAAACCATAAAAACCCTTGAAGAAAACCTAGGCAATACTATTCAGGACGTAGGCATGGGCAAAGACTTCATGACTAAAACACCAAAAGTAATTGCAGTGAAAGCCAAAATTGACAAATGGGATCTAATTAAACTAAAAAGCTTCTGCACAGCAAAAGAAACTATCATCAGAGTGAACAGGCAACCTACAGATGGGAGAACATTTTTGCAATCTATTCATCTGACAGAGGGCTAATATCCAGAATCCACAAGGAACTTAAACAAATTTACAAGAAAAAAACAACCCCATCAAAAAGTGGGTGAAGGATATAAACAGACACTTCTCAAAAGAAGACATTTATGCTGCCAGCAAACATGGAAAAAAGCTCATCATCAGTGGTTGTTAGAGAAATGCAAATCAAAACCACAATGAGATACCATCTCATTCCAGTTAGAATGGCGATCCATTAAGAAGTCAGGAAGCAACAGATGCTGAAGAGGATGTGGAGAAATAGGAATGCTTTTACATTGTTGGTGGGAGCGTAAATTAGTTCAACCATTGTGGAAGACAGTGTGGCGATTCCTCAAAGATCTAGAACCAGAAATACCTTTTGACCCAGCAATCCCATTACTGGGGATATACCCAAAGGATTATAAATTATGCTGCTATAAAGACACATGCACATATATGTTTATTACAGCACTATTTACAATAGCAAAGACTCGGAACCAACCCAAATGCCCGACAATGATAGAGTAGATAAAGAAAATGTGGCACATATACACAATGGAATACTATGCAGCCATAAAAAAGAATTAGCTCATGTCCTTTGCAGGGACATGGATGAAGCTGGAAACCATCATTCTCAGCAAACTAACACAGTAACAGGAAACGGAACACCACATATTCTCACTCATAAGTGGGAGCTTAACAATGAGAACACATGGACACAGGAAGGAGAACGTCATACACCGAGACTTGTCAGGGGTTTTGGGGAAAGGGGTGGGATAATGTTAGGAGAAATACCTAATGTAGATGACGGGTTGATGGGTGGAGTAAACCACCATGGCACATGTATACCTATGTAACAAACTTGCACATTCTGCACATGTATCCCAGAACTTAAAGTATATTTTTAAAAAGCATTTAAAGTATCATTATTAAGCATAATGTGCTTATTTGTTTTGAGTCATGTATTTTTAGCAGGTTAAGCAAATATGTACTTCTGTGCTACTAAGAGTTTAAAAATTTAAGAATAGAAGATGAATTTTGTGATACATGATTTGTTGGCATCTGCTGAGATAATATGATTTTCTTTGACATGGTTAATAAGATTTATTACAGTAATAAACAACTGAGTTGGCATTGTATGCTAAAGATGTGTGTATGTGGTGTTGAGATGATCTCTTTAAAAACTTTCAGGTCTTTTATTCTTTCACTCTGCCTGAAAGTTTGAAATGGTGTCTCTCCCTGATGTTTATGTTGCATGCTGGAGTGGCCAGGAGGAAGATTTTGAGATGGAGATTATCATGCTTGACATGTATTAGGGCGTGCGTCATTTGAGAGCAATGAGGAAGAAGAGAGAGGAAGGATGCAGGACTGGGAAGAGGAAAAGGCATAGGTTTTGTGTCAATCAGTGAAGGCCTCAGCCAACCACCTGTGGAACTCTGCAGTTTCCATATTTGTGTGTATAGAGGATGTACAGGGGAGGGTCAGGGGAAAGTGGCAGCACTTTTTATTCCTGTATCAAGCAATCATTGGATATAGCCATTCAATGCAGGAAGCGGGCAAGAACTCGTACAAGACAATGCTCTTCAACCAGAGGAAATTCCCAAGAGGCTGACAGTTGAGGACTATCTGCCAACAGCAATCTCAGAAATAGTTGAAGTCAGTCTTCCACTTCTGTAAGCAAGATCTGGTTGGCACATGACAGCATCCACCACATCTAATTGACTGCTTCTATAATTCTATCCTCTACTTAAGTAATCTTATCCTTTTCACTGTCATTTATTATACTATTTGGGCCTTTAAGCCAGTTTTTCCAGCTTAGACCCTTCTTTTGAGTTCTAGATCCAGAAATACAACTGTCTTCTCTCCATTACTTTCTGCATTAGGAACCTCAAACATCACATTATAAGACTGAACTGATTTTCTTCCAAATTTCTGCCATCAACTCTATTACATTTCTTACCTGGTAGCATTACAATCTATTTAGTCACTCAAGATAGAAATTTGAAAGAAAACTTCTATCAATGACTCTTAACCAAGAAATTTAATAATAGTTTCTCAGGAGATCAGTCAACTCATCAAAATGCGGTGTTTTATGTGTGCATTTTTATGGATCATGGCTTTTCAGATTTGCAAAGGGTTTTGCAATTCAATAAAAGATTAAGTAAGCATCACAGTTCAGGAATTTTTTTTACATAACTTCAATCAACAAAACTATTCACCAAGGTCTGTTGATTCTACCTGTAACATTTTTTTACCTACTCCTTCTGTAAGTAGGCATTTACCCTCTCTTATGTGATTAACAGTTGTAGTGATTTTTTTTTCACTTTTGTTTTTTGTTTGTAAGACAGAGTCTTGCTCTGTCACCCAGGCTGGACTGCAATGGCGTGATCTCAGCTCACTGCAACCTCTGCCTCCTGGGTTCAAGTGGTTCCCTTGCCTCAGCCTCCCATGTAGTTGGGACTACAGGCTTGTGTCACCATGCCCAGCTAATTTTTGTATGTTTAGTAGAGATTGGGTTTCACTCTTTTGGCCAGGCTGGTCTCAAACTCCTGACCTCAGGTGATCCTCCTGTCTCGGCCTCCCAAAGTGCTAAGACTACAGGTGTGAACCACTACGCCTGGCCAACAATTGCAGTTTTACTAAAAGTCTTCTTGCTTTCAATTTTAACATAATCCTCCCACCCCAACCCTTCCCCGCTTTCTTGGTCAGGTTTCTATACTCTGGCCAGTTTAATCTTTTAATAGTGTAAATTGTGCCAAGACATTTCTCTAATGCAATTGTACCACTGGCTTTTAGAGATAAATTCAAGCTCCTTAGCATGACACACAAGGCTTTATATGATCTAGCATTTGTAGATTTGTGCAGTCTCACTCACTGGCACTCCCACCATCGTGTTTTAGGTACCAGCAATCTGCACTCTGTAGAATAGATCTGTATGTTGTACGCTGTCAATGCATTCTCTCTGCTCAGATGACCCCACTTTGTGGCAATACTGCAGACTTTATTTCTCCCCAGTCAAATAAAGTGAGTTTTCTTCTGTGCAACCTCTTTATTCACCTTTAGTGCACTCCGTGGTACATGTCAGCAGCTGGGTTGTGTCTGGTGGTGAAAGTGTCAGAAAATCTTAGGAGCTATGTTGTTGACTGCTGATTCAATATTAGCATTTAAGAATGCCTAGTTCCTGCTAGTATTCATCTGATCAGAAACTATAATCATCATTCTATTTATACAGTAGTAAGTTTGAGAAGTTTTCTGAAGGTGTTAAAAATTAATTATATGGTTATTTGAGTCTATCTTTAGGATGCTATTTAATAGAGTAGTATTTAGTGGCAAATATCTATTTGTATTTTCTTATAAATATGACATTGAAGATGCCACCAACTCTATTATGCCGCTAACTCTATTAAACCTTAAATTTTCTTTTAACATAAAGTTCTTTTTTCTTCTCTTACTAAGAGATCTAGATCCTCTCTGAAAATTGGTACAATCACCAATACTTAAGGCTGAGAGCACAGTTTTCTGCTCTGTTCAGGTGTTAGTGACATTGAACATAATAAAAAAACACACATCTCTGAACTCAGTTGCAACAGGTATAATACTTTATTTTCAGCTTCAAGTAATTCTTAGGATTCAAATTGCAGGGTTTTAAAAACAGAATATCCTAATGAAATTATGACATATGCAATATAGAAACTTACCAAACATTTTTCTGAATGAAAGTGCTTGGTGCTCCAGATGATGAGGTAGTAATAGATCTTGTGACAGAAACATATCCCAAGTGGCCATCTAATCTCCTACCTCCTCATGGGCAGAACCTAATTAAAAGCATCAGGCAAAGTAGTTAATGTACTTCTTGGAGATTAAGGTCAATACAGGAGTTCTACATCTTCCTCTGCTGCACTTTACAAATTATACCAAATCCTTTTGCAGATGGTCTTGTATCCCAACAGGTCAAATGCATGTATTACATGCATTTCTGTATCTCATTTTGGTTTTTAGGTAAAGTTTCAATAATGGCATGGAGAGTTTTCCCTCACTTTTCTGCTTCAATGTGACTATTATTTGAATCACCATGTTTACCAAAGAAGTTCTTTGTTTTGTGGATAGAGGTGAAATATTATATCCATAAGTACAACTAAAAATCTAAAGTTTTTCTTAAAAATTATTTTGCTCTGAATTTTCACATTGATATTATTTCATTTTAAACTTTACTATTAATCACTTATTATTTATAAATAACAGAACTATTTTCTTAATTATCTCAACCTTCATTCTGTCTTTTCTTATTTCTTCATTAACTATTGATATTAACAATTAGTTAAGTCTGATTCTTGAAGGAATTTCATATTTTTTTGACTTAAAGGTTTAGAGGGTTTATTTCTAAAACACATAATAGCTGGACATCACTTAACAATTTTGTCAAAGGGAATTATATGCCTTAATACATTCAAGAATTTTGTTTTTAAAAATCATTTTAAATTATGATTATAAGTACATTTATATTTTCTCAGTTTTCCAGAATTATAATGAATTGAATAATTTATTAATATTTTCTATTTTACTATCCATATACTTAATTTTTGAATT